>NW_026114739.1:0-49947 GCF_025201925.1 Gopherus flavomarginatus | reverse complement strand
CGGTGAGGACCTCGTAGAAGAAATGGTGGTAGGGGACAACCTTGGTTCGAGTTGATCATGAGCTGATTCAGTTCAAACTAGATGGAAGGATAAACAAATGTAGATCTGCGATTAGGGTTTTTGACTTCTCTAGGGCTAATTTTAAAGAGTTAAGGGAAATTAGTTAGGGAAGTGGATTGGACGGAGGAATTAGTGGATTTAAATGTGGAGGAGGCCTGGAATTACTTTAAGTCGCAGCTGCGGAGACTGTCGGAAGCCTGCATCCGAGAAAGGGGAAAAGAACCATGGGCAGGAGTTGCAGGCCAAACTGGATGAGCAAGCAACTCAGAGAGGGGATTAGACAAAAGCAGAAAGCTTACAGGAGTGGAAGGAAGGCAGGATCAGTAAAGAAAGCTACCTTGCTGAAGGTCAGAACATGTAGGGATAAAGTGAGGAAGGCTAAAAGCCGCATTGAACTGGAACTTGCAAAGGGAATCAAAACCAATAGTAAAAGGTTCTACAGCCACATAAATAAGAAGAAAACAAAGAAAGAAGAAGTGGGGCCGCTATACACTGAGGATGGAATGGAGGTTAAGGATAACCTAGGCATGGCCCAACATCTAAACAAGTACTTTGCCTCGGTTTTTTAATAAGACTAGTGAGGAACCTTGCGATGATGGAGGATGATAAACGGGAATGTGGATATGGAAGTGGATATTACTGCAACTGAGGTAGAGGGCCGTACTTGAACAGCTTGATGGGTCGAAGTCGGAGGGCCCGGACAATCTCCACCCGAGGATATTAAAGGAACTGGCGCGTGAAATTGCGAGCCCGTTAGCGAGAATTTTTAAGCAATCGATAATCTCGGGTGTTGTGCCGTCATGACTGGAGGATTGCTAATGTAGTCCTATTTTTAAGAAAGGAAAAGAGTGATCCGGGTAATTATAGGCCTGTTAGCTTGACGTCTGTAGTATGTAAGGTCTTGGAAAAATTTTAAGGGAGAAAGTAGTTAAGGACATAGAGGTCAATGGTAATTGGGACGAACTGCAACACGGATTTACTAAAGGTAGATCGTGCCAAACCAATCTGATCTCCTTCTTTGAGAAGTGACGGATTACTTAGATAAAGGAAATGCGGTAGATATAATTTACCTAGATTTCAGTAAGGCGTTCGACACGGTTCCGCACGGGGAGCTGTTAGTTAAATTGGAAAAGCTGGGAGTGAATATGAAAGTTGTAAGGTGGATAAGGAACTGGTTAAAGGGGAGACTCCAGAGGGTCGTATTGAAAGGTGAACTGTCGGACTGGAAGGGAGGTCACCAGTGGAGTCCCTCAAGGATCGGTCTTGGGACCGATCTTATTTAACCTTTTTTATTACTGACCTTGGCACAAAGAGCGGGAATGTGCTAATAAAGTTCGCGGATGACACGAAGCTGGGGGGTATTGCTAACACGGAGAAGGACAGGGATGCTATTCAAGAAGATCTGAACCACCTTGTAAACTGGAGTAATAGAAATAGGATGAAATACAATAGTGAAAAGTGCAAGGTCATGCATTTAGGAATTAATAATAAGAATTTTGGATATACGTTGGGGGCGCATCAGTTGGAAGCGACGGAGGAAGAGAAGGACCTTGGGGTACTGGTTGATAGCAGGATGACTATGAGTCGCCAATGTGATACGGCTGTTAAAAAAGCAAATGCGATTTTGGGATGCATCAGGCGGGGTATTTCCTGCAAGGATAAGGAGGTGTTAGTACCGTTGTATACGGCGTTGGTGAGACCCCATCTGGAATACTGTGTGCAGTTCTGGTGTCCCATTGTCAAGAAGGATGAATTCAAACTGGAACAGGTTCAGAGACGGGCTACGAGGATGATCCGAGGAATGGAAAAACTGCCTTATGAAGGAGACTCAAAGAGCTTGGCTTGTTTAGCCTGGCCAAAAGAAGGCTGAGGGGGGATATGCTCGCCCTATATAAATATATCAAGGGGGTTAACGTTAGGGAGGGAGAGGAATTATTTAAGTTTAGTACTAATGTAGCCACGAGGACGAATGGGTATAAACTGGATATTAGGAAGTTTAGACTTGAAATTAGACGAAGGTTTCTGACCATTAGGGGAGTGAAGTTCTGGAATAGCCTTCCGAGGGAAGTAGTAGGGGCAAAAGACTTTCCTGGCTTTAAGACAAAGCTTGATAAGTATATGGAGGGGATGTTATGATAGGATCGTCAATTTGGGCAATTGATCTTGAATTACCACCAGACAGGTCTGCTCAATGGTCTGCGGGGAGATGTTGCATGCGATGGGTACTGAGTTGCTGCGGAGAACTCCTTCTTGGGTGCTGGCTGGTGACTCTTGCCCACATGCTCAGGGTTTAGCTGATCGCCATATTTGGGGTCGGGAAGGAATTTTCCTCCAGGGCGGATTGGCAGGTGCCCTGGAGGTTTTTCGCCTTCCCCTGCAGCGTGGGGCACGGGTCGCTTGCTGGTGGTGTCTCTGCAGCTTGAGGTCTTCAAACCATTTTTGAGGATTTCAATAACTCGGTCCTGGGATAGGGGTTGTATAAAATTGGATGGGTGGGGTTCTGTGGCCTGCCTTGTGCAGGAGGTCAGACTAGATGATCAGATTGGTCCCTTCTGACCTATGAGTCTATGAGTCTATGAGTCTTAGAACTCAAAACCTGCGGGCCCCAACCGCAGCTCCAGGGGCCCCACCCCTGGGGCCCTAGGACCCTAGCTCCAGGGAACCAACCCCTGAGCGCAAGAAACCAGAGCTCCAGGGGTCCAACCCCCACTGCCTGAACCATAGCTCCACGGGCTAAAAACCTGGGTCCCCAAACACCAGCTCCAGGGGCCCCACCCCAGAGCGCCCGAAAACATAGCTCCAGGGGCCCAATCCCTGGGGGCCCCAACACCAGCTCCAGGGGCCCAACCGCTGGGGCCCTCCCCAGCTCCAGGGGCCCAACCCCTGAGCGCCCGAACCATAGCTCCAGGGGCCAAACCCCTGAGCGCCTGAACCATAGCTCCAGGGCCCTAAACCTGGGTCCCCAACACCAGCTCCAGGGGCCCAACCCCTTGGGGCCCCAACACCATCTCCAGGGGCCCAACCAATGAGCGGCCGAACCAAAGATCCAGGGGCTAACCCCTGGAGGCCCCAACCGCAGCTCCAGGGTCCCAACACTGGAGGCCCCAACCAGCTCCAGGGTCCCAACCCCTGAGCGCCTGAAACCATAGCTCCAGGGGCCTAACCCCTGGGTCCCCAACACCAGCTGCAGGAGCCCAACCCCTGGGAGCCCCAACACCAGCTCCAGGGGCAGAACCCCAGAGTGAGCAAAACCATAGCTCTAGGGGCCTATTCCCTGGGGGCCCGCACGCCAGCTCCAAGGGGCCCAAACCCCTGAGCGCCCGAACCTTAACCCCTGGGGCCCAAACACCAGCTCCAGGGGCCAACCCCTGGGAGTCCCAACACCAGCTACAGGGGCCCAACCCCAGAGCTCCCGAACCATAGCTCCATGCGGGGGGAAATGCTCTGTGCACTACCCTATGTGCCACACGGTGTCACTCTTGCTCCATGCAGGGAAATGCTCTGGGCATTACCCTGCATGGCCACACAGTGTTACTGTTGCTCCATGCGTGAAATGCTCTGGGCATACTGTGATGGAGTCGGGACTGTCTGTGTGGGGGATGGGAGAGCAAGGGGTGACATTAGGTCAGGGGCCCCAACACCAGCTCCAGCGGCCCAACCCCTGAGCGCCCGAACCATAGCTCCAGGGGCCTAACCCCTGGGGGCCCCAACACCAGCTCCAAGGGCCCAACCCCTGGGGGCCCCAAAACCAGCTCCAGGGCCCAATCCCTGAGCGCCCGAACCATAGCTACAGGGGCCTAGCCCCTGGGGCCCCAACACCAGCTCCAGGGGCCAACCCCAGGGGGCCCCCAAACCAGCTCCAGGGTCCCAAACCCTTAGCGCCGGAACCATAGCTCCAGGGCCTAATCCCTGAGGGCCCCAACACCAGCTCCACAGGGCCACAACCCTGAGCGCCCGAACCATAGCTATAGGGGCCTAACCCCCGGGGCCCAACCCCACCTCCAGGGGCCCAACCCCTGGGGGCCCAAACACCAGCTCCAGGGGCCCAACCCCTGAGCGCCCGAAAACCATAGCTCCAGGGGCCTAAACCCTGGGGGCCCAACCACAGCTCCGGGGCCCAACCCCTGCGAACCCAACACAATCTCCAGGAACTCAAAACCTGGGGGCCCCAACAGCAGCTCCAGGGGCCCCACCCCTGGGGCCCTCGACCCTAGCTCCAGGGAACCAACCCCTGAGCGCCCGAACCATAGCTCCAGGGGTCCAACCCCTGAGTGCCTGAACCATAGCTCCACGGGCCTAAAACCTGGGTCCCCAACACCAGCTCCAGGGGCCCAACCCCAGAGCGCCCGAAACATAGCTCCAGGGGCCCAATCCCTGGGGGCCCCAACACCAGCTCCAGGGCCCAACCGCTGGGGCCCTCCACCCCAGCTCCAGGGGCCCAACCCCTGAGCGCCCGAACCATAGCTCCAGGGGGCCCAACCCCTGAGCGCCTGAACCATAGCTCCAGGGCCCTAACCCCTGGGTCCCCAACACCAGCTCCAGGGGCCCAACCCCTTGGGGCCCCAACACCAGCTCCAGGGGCCCAACCAATGAGCGGCCGAACCAAAGATCCAGGGGCTAACCCCTGGAGGCCCCAACCGCAGCTCCAGTGGTCCCAACCACTGGAGGCCCCAAAACCAGCTCCAGGGTCCCAACCCCTGACCGCCTGAACCATAGCTCCAGGGGCCTAACCCCTGGGTCCCCAACACCAGCTGCAGGAGCCCAACCCCTGGGAGCCCCAACACCAGCTCCAGGGGCCGAACCCCAGAGTGAGCAAACCATAGCTCTAGGGGCCTATTCCCTGGGGGCCCGCACGCCAGCTCCAAGGGCCCAACCCCTGAGTGCCCGAACCTTAACCCCTGGGGCCCCCAACACCAGCTCCAGGGGCCCAACCCCTGGAGTCCCAACACCAGCTTACAGGGGCCCAACCCCAGAGCTCCCGAACCATAGCTCCATGCGGGGAAATGCTCTGTGCACTACCCTATGTGGCCACACGGTGTCACTCTTGCTCCATGCAGGAAATGCTCTGGGCATTACCCTGCATGGCCACACAGTGTTACTGTTGCTCATGCGTGAAATGCTCTGGCATTACTGTGATGGAGTCGGGACTGTCCTGTGTGGGGGATGGGAGAGCAAGGGGTGACATTAGGTCAGGGGCCCCAACACCAGCTCCAGCGGGCCCAACCCCTGAGCGCGCCGAACCATAGCTCCAGGGGCCTAACCCCTGGGGGCCCCAACACCAGCTCCAAGGGGCCAACCCCTGGGGGCCCCAAAACCAGCTCCAGGGGCCCAATCCCTGACGCGCCCGAACCATAGCTACAGGGGCCAGCCCTGGGGCCCCAACACCAGCTCCAGGGCCCAACCCCTGGGGGCCCCAACACCAGCTCCAGGGGCCCAACCCCTGAGCGCCCGAACCATAGCTCAGGGGCCTAAACCCTGGGGGGCCCAACACAGCTCCAGGGGCCCAACCCCTGCGAACCCCAAACACAATCTCCAGGAACTCAAAACCTGGGGCCCCAACAGCAGCTCCAGGGGCCCCACCCCTGGGGCCCCGACCCTAGCTCCAGGGAACCAACCCCTGAGCGCGCACGAACCATAGCTCCAGGGGTCCAACCCCTGAGTGCCTGAACCATAGCTCCACGGGCCTAAAACCTGGGTCCCCAACACCAGCTCCAGGGGCCCAACCCCAGAGCGCCCGAAACATAGCTCCAGGGGCCAATCCCTGGGGGGCCCCAACACCAGCTCCAGGGGCCCAACCGCTGGGGCCCTCCACCCCAGCTCCAGGGGCCCAACCCCTGAGCGCCCGAACCATAGCTCCAGGGGCCCAACCCCTGAGCGCCTGAACCATAGCTCCAGGGCCCTAACCCCTGGGTCCCCAACACCAGCTCCAGGGGCCCAACCCCTTGGGTCCCCAACACCAGCTCCAGGGCCAACCAATGAGCGGGCCGAACCAAAGATCCAGGGGCTTAACCCCTGGAGGCCCAACCGCAGCTCCAGGTTCCCAACCACTGGAGGCCCCAACAACCAGCTCCAGGGTCCCAACCCCTGAGCGCCTGAACCGTGCTCCAGGGGCCTAAACCCTGGGTCCCCAACACCAGCTGCAGGAGCCCAACCCCTGGGAGCCCAAACACCCACTCCAGGGGCAGAACCCCAGAGTGAGCAAACCATAGCTCTAGGGGCCTATTCCCTGGGGGCCCGCACGCCAGCTCCAAGGGCCCAACCCCTGAGCGCCCGAACCTTAACCCCTGGGGCCCCAACACCAGCTCCAGGGGCCCAACCCCTGGGAGTCCCAACACCAGCTACAGGGGCCCAACCCCAGAGCTCCCGAACCATAGCTCCATGCGGGGAAATGCTCTGTGCACTACCCTATGTGGCCACACGGTGTCACTCTTGCTCCATGCAGGAAATGCTCTGGGCATTACCCTGCATGGCCACACAGTGTTACTGTTGCTCCATGCGTGATATGCTCTGGGCATTACTGTGATGGAGTCGGGACTGTCTGTGTGGGGGATGGGAGAGCAAGGGGTGACATTAGGTCAGGGGACCCAACACCAGCTCCAGCGGCCCAACCCCTGAGCGCCCGAACCATAGCTCCAGGGGCCTAACCCCTGGGGGCCCCAACACCAGCTCCAAGGGTCCAACCCCTGGGGGCCCCAAAACCAGCTCCAGGGGCCCAACCCCTGAGCGCCCGAACCATAGCTCCAGGGGTCTAAACCCTGGGGGGCCCAACCACAGCTCCAGGGGCCCAACCCCTGCGAACCCCAACACAATCTCCAGGAACTCAAAACCTGGGGGCCCCAACAGCAGCTCCAGGGGCCCCACCCCTGGGGCCCTCGACCCTAGCTCAGGGAACCAACCCCTGAGCGCACGAACCATAGCTCCAGGGGTCCAACCCCTCACTGCCGGAACCATAGCTCCATGGGCCTAAAACCTGGGTCCCCAACACCAGCTCCAGGGGCCCAACCCCAGAGCGCCCGAAACATAGCTCCAGGGGCCCAATCCCTGGGGGCCCCCAACACCAGCTCCAGGGGCCCAACCGCTGGGGCCCTCCACCCCAGCTCCAGGGGCCCAACCCCTGAGCGCCCGAACCATAGCTCCAGGGGCCCAACCCCCTGAGCGCCTGAACCATAGCTCCAGGGCCCTAACCCCTGGGTCCCCAACACCAGCTCCAGGGGCCCAACCCCTTGGGGCCCCAACACCAGCTCCAGGGGCCCAACCAATGAGCGGCCGAACCAAAGATCCAGGGGCTAACCCCTGGAGGCCCCAACCGCAGCTCCAGGGTCCCAACCACTGGAGGCCCCAAAACCAGCTCCAGGGTCCCAACCCCTGAGCGCCTGAACCATAGCTCCAGGGGCCTAACCCCTGGTTCCCCAACACCAGCTGCAGGAGCCCAAACCCCTGGGAGCCCCACACCAGCTCCAGTGGCAGAACCCCAGAGTGAGCAAACCATAGCTCTAGGGGCCTATTCCCTGGGGGCCCGCACGCCAGCTCCAAGGGCCCAACCCCTGAGCGCCCGAACCTTAACCCCTGGGGCCCCAACACCAGCTCCAGGGGCCCAACCCCTGGGAGTCCCAACACCAGCTACAGGGGCCCAACCCCAGAGCTCCCGAACCATAGCTCCATGCGGGGAAATGCTCTGTGCACTACCCTATGTGGCCACACGGTGTCACTCTTGCTCCATGCAGGAAATGCTCTGGGCATTACCCTGCATGGCCACACAGTGTTACTGTTGCTCCATGCGTGAAATGCTCTGGGCATTACTGTGATGGAGTCGGGACTGTCTGTGTGGGGGATGGGAGAGCAAGGGGTGACATTAGGTCAGGGGCCCCAACAGTAGCTCCAGCGGCCCAACACCTGAGCGCCCGAAACAAAGCTCCAGGGGCCTAACCCCTGGGGGCCCCAACACCAGCTCCAAGGGCCCAACCCCTGGGGGCCCCAAAACCAGCTCCAGGGGCCCAACCCTGAGCGCCCCGAACCATAGCTACAGGGCCTAGCCCCTGGGGGCCCCAACACCAGCTCCAGGGGCCCAACCCCTGGGGGCCCCAACACCAGCTCCAGGGTCCCAAACCCTTAGCGCCTGAACCATAGCTCCAGGGGCCTAATCCCTGAGGGCCCCAACACCAGCTCCAGGGTCCCAAACCCTGAGTGCCTGAACCATAGCTCCACGGGCCAAAAACCTGGGTCCCCAACACCAGCTCCAGGGGCCCAACCCCAGAGCGCCCGAAACATAGCTCCAGGGGCCCAATCCCTGGGGGGCCCCAACACCAGCTCCAGGGGCCCAACTGCTGGGGCCCTCCACCCCAGCTCCAGGGGCCCAACCCCTGAGCGCCCGAACCATAGCTCCAGGGGCCCAACCCCTGAGCGCCTGAACCATAGCTCCAGGGCCCTAACCCCTGGGTCCGCAACACCAGCTCCAGGGGCCCAACCCCTTGGGGCCCCAACACCAGCTCCAGGGGCCCAACCAATGAGCGGCCGAACCAAAGATCCAGGGGGCTAACCCCTGGAGGCCCCAACCGCAGCTCCAGGGTCCCAACCACTGGAGGCCCCAAAACCAGCTCCAGGGTCCCAACCCCTGAGCGCCTGAACCGTAGCTCCAGGGGCCTAACCCCTGGGTCCCCAACACCAGCTGCAGGAGCCCAACCCCTGTTAGCCCCAACACCAGCTCCAGGGGCAGAACCCCAGAGTGAGCAAACCATAGCTCTAGGGGCCTATTCCCTGGGGGCCCGCACGCCAGCTCCAAGGGCGCAACCCCTGAGCGCCCGAACCTTAACCCCTGGGGCCCCAACACCAGCTCCAGGGGCCCAACCCCTGGGAGTCCCAACACCAGCTCCAGGGGCCCAAACCCTGAGCGCCCGAACCATAGCTATAGGGGCCTAACCCCCGGGGGCCCCCAACCCCACCTCCAGGGGCCCAACCCCTGGGGGCCCCAACACCAGCTCCAGGGTCCCAACCCCTGAGCGCCCGAACCATAGCTCCAGGGGCCTAAACCCTGGGGGCCCAACCACAGCTCCAGGGGCCCAACCCCTGCGAACCCCAACCACAATCTCCAGGAACTCAAAACCTGGGGGCCCCAACAGCAGCTCCACGGGGCCCCACCCCCTGGGGCCCTCGACCCTAGCTCCAGGGAACCAACCCCTGAGCGCCCGAACCATAGCTCCAGGTGTCCAACCCCTGAGTGCCTGAACCATAGCTCCACGGGCCTAAAACCTCGGTCCCCAACACCAGCTCCAGGGGCCTAACCCCTGAGCGCCCGAACCATAGCTAGAGGGGCCTAACCCCCGGGGGCCCCAATCCCACCTCCAGGGGCCCAACCCCTGGGGGCCCCAACACCAGCTCCAGGGGTCCAACCCCTCACTGCCTGAACCATAGCTCCACGGGCCTAAAACCTGGGTCCCCAACACCAGCTCCAGGGGCCCAACCCCAGAGCGCCCGAAACATAGCTCCAGGGGCCCAATCCCTGGGGCCCCCAACACCAGCTCCAGGGGCCCCAACCGCTGGGGGCCCTCCACCCCAGCTCCAGGGGCCCAACCCCTGAGCGCCCGAACCATAGCTCCAGGGGCCCAACCCCTGAGCGGCCCTGAACCATAGCTCCAGGGGCCCTAACCCTTGGGTCCCCAACACCAGCTCCAGGGGCCCCAACCCCTTGGGGCCCCAACCACCATCTCCAGGGGTCCAACCAATGATGCGGGCCGAACCAAAAGATCCAGGGGCTAACCCCTGGAGGCCCCAACCGCAGCTCCAGGGTCCCAACCACTGGAGGCCCCCAAAACCAGCTCCAGGGTCCCAACCCCTGAGCGCGCCTGAACCATAGCTCCAGGGGCCTAACCCCTGGGTCCCCCAACACAAGCTGCAGGAGCCCAAACCCCTGGGAGCCCCAACACCAGCTCCAGGGGCAGAACCCCAGAGTGAGCAAACCATAGCTCTAGGGGCCTATTCCATGGGGGCCCCGCACGCCAGCTCCAAGGGCCCAACCCCAATGAGCGCCCGAACCTTAACCCCTGGGGCCCCAACACCAGCTCCAGGGGCCCAACCCCTGGGAGTCCCAACACCAGCTACAGGGGCCCAACCCCAGAGCTCCCGAACCATAGCTCCATGCGGGGAAATGATCTGTGCACTACCCTATGTGGCCACACGGTGTCACTCTTGCTCCATGCAGGAAATGCTCTGGGCATTACCCTGCATGGCCACACAGTGTTACTGTTGCTCCATGCCTGAAATGCTCTGGGCATTACTGTGATGGAGTCGGGACTGTCTGTGTGGGGGATGGGAGAGCAAGGGGTGACATTAGGTCAGGGGCCCCAACAGTAGCTCCAGCGGCCCAACCCCTGAGCTCCCGAAACAAAGCTCTAGGTGCCTAACCCCTGGGGGCCCCAACACCAGCTCCAAGGGCCCAACCCCTGGGGGCCCCAAAACCAGCTCCAGGGGCCCAAACCCTGAGCGCCCGAACCATAGCTACAGGGGCCTAGCCCCTGGGGCCCCAACACCAGCTCCAGGGGCCCAACCCCTGGGGGCCCCAACACCAGCTCCAGGGTCCCAAACCCTTAGCGCCTGAACCATAGCTCCAGGGGCCTAATCCCTGAGGGCCCCAACACCAGCTCCAGGGGCCCAACCCCTGAGCCCCCGAACCATAGCTATAGGGGCCTAACCCCCGGGGGCCCCAACCCCACCTCCAGGGGCCCAACCCCTGGGGGCCCCAACACCAGCTCCAGGGGCCCAACCCCTGAGCGCCCCAACCATAGCTCCAGGGGGCCTAAACCCTGGGGGCCCAACCACAGCTCCAGGGGCCCAACCCCTGCGAACCCCAACACAATCTTCAGGAACTCAAAACCTGCGGGCCCCAACAGCAGCTCCAGGGGCCCCACCCCTGGGGCCCTCGACCCTAGCTCCAGGGAACCAACCCCTGAGCGCACGAACCATAGCTCCAGGGGTCCAACCCCTGAGTGCCTGAACCATAGCTCCACGGGCCTAAAACCTGGGTCCCCAACACCAGCTCCAGGGGCCCAACCCCGAGCGCCTGAACCGTAGCTCCAGGAGCCTAACCCCTGGGTCCCCAACACCAGCTGCAGGAGCCCAACCCCTGGGAGCCCCAACACCAGCTCCAGGGGCAGAACCCCAGAGTGAGCAAACCATAGCTCTAGGGGCCTATTCCCTGGGGGCCCGCACGCCAGCTCCAAGGGCCCAACCCCTGAGCGCCCGAACCTTAACCCCTGGGGCCCCAACACCAGCTCCAGGGGCCCAACCCCTGGGAGTCCCAACACCAGCTACAGGGGCCCAACCCCAGAGCTCCCGAACCATAGCTCCATGCGGGGAAATGCTCTGTGCAATACCCTATGTGGCCACACGGTGTCACTCTTGCTCCATGCAGGAAATGCTCTGGGCATTACCCTGCATGGCCACACAGTGTTACTGTTGCTCCATGCGTGAAATGCTCTGGGCATTTACTGTGATGGAGTCGGGACTGCCTGTGTGGGGGATGGGAGAGCAAGGGGTGACATTAGGTCAGGGGCCCAACCACCAGCTCCAGCGGCCCAACCCCTGAGCGCCCGAACCATAGCTCCAGGGGCCTAACCCCTGGGGGCCCCAACACCAGCTCAAGGGCCCAACCCCTGGGGGCCCCAAAAGCTAGCTCCAGGAGCCCAATCCCTGAGCGCCCGAACCATAGCTACAGGGGCCTAGCCCCTGGGCCACAAACACCAGCTCCAGGGGCCCAACCCCTGGGGGCCCCAACACCAGCTCCAGGGTCCCAAACCCTTAGCGCCTGAACCATAGCTCCAGGGGCCTAATCCCTGAGGGCCCCAACACCAGCTCCAGGGGTCCAACCCCTGAGTGCCTGAACCATAGCTCCACGGGCCTAAAACCTGGGTCCCCAACACCAGCTCCAGGGGCCCAACCCCAGAGCGCCCGAAACATAGCTCCAGGGGCCCAATCCCTGGGGGCCCCAACACCAGCTCCAGGGGCCCAACCGCTGGGGCCCTCCACCCCAGCTCCAGGGGCCCAACCCCTGAGCGCCCGAACCATAGCTCCAGGGCCCAAACCCCTGAGCGCCAGAACCATAGCTCCAGGGCCCTAACCCCTGGGTCCGCAACACCAGCCTCCAGGGGCCCAACCCCTTGGGGCCCCAACACACAGGCTCCAGGGGCCCAACCAATGAGCGGCCGAACCAAAGATCCAGGGGCTAACCCCTGGAGGCCCCAACCGCAGCTCCAGGGTCCCAACCAGTGGAGGCCCCAAAACCAGCTCCAGGGTCCCAACCCCTGAGCGCCTGAACCATAGCTCCAGGGGCCTAACCCCTGGGTCCCGAACACCAGCTGCAGGAGCCCAACCCCTGGGAGCCCCAACACCAGCTCCAGGGGCAGAACCCCAGAGTGAGCAAACCATAGCTCTAGGGGCCTATTCCCTGGGGGCCCGCACGCCAGCTCCAAGGGCCCAACCCCTGAGCCCCCGAACCTTAACCCCTGGGGCCCCAACACCAGCTCCAGGGGCCCAACCCCTGGGAGTCCCAACACCAGCTCCAGGGGCCCAACCCCTGAGCGCCCGAACCATAGCTATAGGGGCCTAACCCCCGGGGGCCCCAACCCCACCTCCAGGGGCCCAACCCCTGGGGGCCCCAACACCAGCTCCAGGGTCCCAACCCCTGAGCGCCCGAACCATAGCTCCAGGGGCCTAAACCCTGGGGGGCCCAACCACAGCTCCAGGGGCCCAACCCCTGCAACACAATCTCCAGGAACTCAAAACCTGGGGGCCCCAACAGCAGCTCCAGGGGCCCCACCCCTGGGGCCCTCGACCCTAGCTCCAGGGAACCAACCCCTGAGCGCCCGAACCATAGCTCCAGGGGTCCAACCCCTGAGTGCCTGAACCATAGCTCCACGGGCCTAAAACCTCGGTCCCCAACACCAGCTCCAGGGGCCCAACCCCTGAGCGCCCGAACCATAGCTAGAGGGGCCTAACCCCCGGGGGGCCCAATCCCACCTCCAGGGGCCCAACCCCTGGGGGCCCCAACACCAGCTCCAGGGGCCCAACCCCTGAGCGCCCGAACCATAGCTCCAGGGGCCTAAACCCTGGGGGGCCCCAACCACAGCTCCAGGGGCCCAACCCGTGCGAACCCCAACACAATCTCCAGGAACTCAAAACCTGGGGGCCCCAACAGCAGCTCCAGGGGCCCCACCCCTGGGGCCCTCGACCCTAGCTCCAGGGAACCAACCCCTGAGCGCCCGAACCATAGCTCCAGGTTTCCAACCCCTGAGTGCCTGAACCATAGCTCCACGGGCCTAAAACCTGGGTCCCCAAACACCCAGCTCCAGGGGCCCAACCCCAGAGCGCCCGAACATAGCTCCAGGGGCCCAATCCCTGGGGGCCCCAACACCAGCTCCAGGGGCCCAACCGCTGGGGCCCTCCACCCCAGCTCCAGGGGCCCAACCCCTGAGCGCCCGAAACCATAGCTCAGGGGCCCAACCCCTGAGCGCCTGAACCATAGCTCCAGGGCCCTAACCCCTGGGTCCCCAACACCAGCTCCAGGGGCCCAACCCCTTGGGGCCCCAACACCAGCTCCAGTGGCCCAACCAATGAGCGGCCGAACCAAAGATCCAGGGGCTAACCCCTGGAGGCCCCAACCGCAGCTCCAGGGTCCCAACCACTGGAGGCCCCAAAACCAGCTCCAGGGTCCCAACCCCTGAGCGCCTGAACCGTAGCTCCAGGGGCCTAAACCCTGGGTCCCCAACACCAGCTGCAGGAGCCCAACCCCTGGGAGCCCCAACACCAGCTCCAGGGGCAGAACCCCAGAGTGAGCAAACCATAGCTCTAGGGGCCTATTCCCTGGGGGCCCGCACGCCAGCTCCAAGGGCCCAACCCCTGAGCGCCCGAACCTTAACCCCTGGGGCCCCAACACCAGCTCCAGGGGCCCAACCCCTGGGAGTCCCAACACCAGCTACAGGGGCCCAACCCCAGAGCTCCCGAACCATAGCTCCATGCGGGGAAATGCTCTGTGCACTACCCTATGTGGCCACACGGTGTCACTCTTGCTCCATGCAGGAAATGCTCTGGGCATTACCCTGCATGGCCACACAGTGTTACTGTTGCTCCATGCGTGATATGCTCTGGGCATTACTGTGATGAAGTCGGGACTGTCTGTGTGGGGGATGGGAGAGCAAGGGGTGACATTAGGTCAGGGGCCCCAACACCAGCTCCAGCGGCCCAACCCCTGAGCGCCCGAACCATAGCTCCAGGGGCCTAACCCCTGGGGGCCCCAACACCAGCTCCAAGGGTCCAACCCCTGGGGGCCCCAAAACCAGCTCCAGGGGCCCAACCCCTGAGCGCCCGAACCATAGCTCCAGGGGTCTAAACCCTGGGGGGCCCAACCACAGCTCCAGGGGCCCAACCCCTGCGAACCCCAACACAATCTCCAGGAACTCAAAACCTGGGGGCCCCAACAGCAGCTCCAGGGGCCCCACCCCTGGGGCCCTCGACCCTAGCTCCAGGGAACCAACCCCTGAGCGCACGAACCATAGCTCCAGGGGTCCAACCCCTCACTGCCTGAACCATAGCTCCACGGGCCTAAAACCTGGGTCCCCAACACCAGCTCCAGGGGCCCAACCCCAGAGCGCCCGAAACATAGCTCCAGGGGCCCAATCCCTGGGGGCCCCAACACCAGCTCCAGGGGCCCAACCGCTGGGGCCCTCCACCCCAGCTCCAGGGGCCCAACCCCTGAGCGCCCGAACCATAGCTCCAGGGGCCCAACCCCTGAGCGCCTGAACCATAGCTCCAGGGCCCTAACCCCTGGGTCCCCAACACCAGCTCCAGGGGCCCAACCCCTTGGGGCCCCAACACCAGCTCCAGGGGCCCAACCAATGAGCGGCCGAACCAAAGATCCAGGGGCTAACCCCTGGAGGCCCCAACCGCAGCTCCAGGGTCCCAACCACTGGAGGCCCCAAAACCAGCTCCAGGGTCCCAACCCCTGAGCGCCTGAACCATAGCTCCAGGGGCCTAACCCCTGGGTCCCCAACACCAGCTGCAGGAGCCCAACCCCTGGGAGCCCCAACACCAGCTCCAGTGGCAGAACCCCAGAGTGAGCAAACCATAGCTCTAGGGGCCTATTCCCTGGGGGCCCGCACGCCAGCTCCAAGGGCCCAACCCCTGAGCGCCCGAACCTTAACCGCTGGGGCCCCAACACCAGCTCCAGGGGCCCAACCCCTGGGAGTCCCAACACCAGCTACAGGGGCCCAACCCCAGAGCTCCCGAACCATAGCTCCATGCGGGGAAATGCTCTGTGCACTACCCTATGTGGCCACACGGTGTCACTCTTGCTCCATGCAGGAAATGCTCTGGGCATTACCCTGCATGGCCACACAGTGTTACTGTTGCTCCATGCGTGAAATGCTCTGGGCATTACTGTGATGGAGTCGGGACTGTCTGTGTGGGGGATGGGAGAGCAAGGGGTGACATTAGGTCAGGGGCCCCAACAGTAGCTCCAGCGGCCCAACCCCTGAGCGCCCGAAACAAAGCTCCAGGGGCCTAACCCCTGGGGGCCCCAACACCAGCTCCAAGGGCCCAACCCCTGGGGGCCCCAAAACCAGCTCCAGGGGCCCAAACCCTGAGCGCCCGAACCATAGCTACAGGGGGCCTAGCCCCTGGGGCCCCAACACCAGCTCCAGGGGCCCAACCCCTGGGGGCCCCAACACCAGCTCCAGGGTCCCAAACCCTTAGCGCCTGAACCATAGCTCCAGGGGCCTAATCCCTGAGGGCCCCAACACCAGCTCCAGGGGCCCAACCCCCTGAGCGCCCGAGCCATAGCTATAGGGGCCTAACCCCCGGGGGCCCCAACCCCACCTCCAGGGGCCCAACCCCTGGGGGCCCCAACACCAGCTCCAGGGGCCCAACCCCTGAGCGCCCGAACCATAGCTCCAGGGGCCTAAACCCTGGGGGGCCCAACCACAGCTCCAGGGGCCCAACCCCTGCGAACCCCAACACAATCTCCAGGAACTCAAAACCTGCGGGCCCCAACAGCAGCTCCAGGGGCCCCACCCCTGGGGCCCCTCGACCCTAGCTCCAGGGAACCAACCCCTGAGCGCACGAACCATAGCTCCAGGGGTCCAACCCCTGAGTGCCTGAACCATAGCTCCACGGGCCTAAAACCTGGGTCCCCAACACCAGCTCCAGGGGCCCAACCCCAGAGCGCCCGAAACATAGCTCCAGGGGTCCAACCGCTGGGGCCCTCCACCCCAGCTCCAGGGGCCCAACCCTTGAGCGCCCGAACCATAGCTCCAGGGGCCCAACCCCTGAGCGCCTGAACCATAGCTCCAGGGCCCTAACCCCTGGGTCCCGAACACCAGCTCCAGGGGCCCAACCAATGAGCGGCCGAACCAAAGATCCAGGGGCTAACCCCTGGAGGCCCCAACCGCAGCTCCAGGGTCCCAACCACTGGAGGCCCCAAAACCAGCTCCAGGGTCCCAACCCCTGAGCGCCTGACCGTAGCTCCAGGGGCCTAACCCCTGGGTCCCCAACACCAGCTGCAGGAGCCCAACCCCTGGGAGCCCCAACACCAGCTCCAGGGGCAGAACCCCAGAGTGAGCAAACCATAGCTCTAGGGGCCTATTCCCTGGGGGCCCGCACGCCAGCTCCAAGGGCCCAACCCCTGAGCGCCCGAACCTTAACCCCTGGGGCCCCAACAGCAGCTCCAGGGCCCAACCCCTGGGAGTCCCAACACCAGCTACAGGGGCCCAACCCCCGAGCTCCCGAACCATAGCTCCATGCGGGGAAATGCTCTGTGCAATACCCTATGTGGCCACACGGTGTCACTCTTGCTCCATGCAGGAAATGCTCTGGGCATTACCCTGCATGGCCAAACAGTGTTACTGTTGCTCCATGCGTGAAATGCTCTGGGCATTACTGTGATGGAGTCGGGACTGTCTGTGTGGGGGATGGGAGAGCAAGGGGTGACATTAGGTCAGGGGCCCCAACACCAGCTCCAGCGGCCCAACCCCTGAGCGCCCGAACCATAGCTCCAGGGGCCTAACCCCTGGGGGCCCCAACACCAGCTCCAAGGGCCCAACCCCTGGGGGCCCCAAAAGCAGCTCCAGGGGCCCAATCCCTGAGCGCCCGAACCATAGCTACAGGGGCCTAGCCCCTGGGGCCCGAACACCAGCTCCAGGGGCCCAACCCCTGGGGGCCCCAACACCAGCTCCAGGGTCCCAAACCCTTAGCGCCTGAACCATAGCTCCAGGGGCCTAATCCCTGAGGGCCCCAACACCAGCTCCAGGGGTCCAACCCCTGAGTGCCTGAACCATAGCTCCACGGGCCTAAAACCTGGGTCCCCAACACCAGCTCCAGGGGCCCAACCCCAGAGCGCCCGAAACATAGCTCCAGGGGCCCAATCCCTGGGGGCCCCAACACCAGCTCCAGGGGCCCAACCGCTGGGGCCCTCCACCCCAGCTCCAGGGGCCCAACCCCTGAGCGCCCGAACCATAGCTCCAGGGGTCCAACCCCTGAGCGCCTGAACCATAGCTCCAGGGGCCTAATCCCTGAGGGCCCCAACACCAGCTCCAGGGGCCCAACCCCTGAGCGCCCGAACCATAGCTATAGGGGCCTAACCCCCGGGGGCCCCAACCCCACCTCCAGGGGCCCAACCCCTGGGGGGCCCAAACACAGCTCCAGGGGCCCAACCCCTGCGAACCCCAACACAATATCCAGGAACTCAAAACCTGGGGGCCCCAACAGCAGCTCCAGGGGCCCCACCCCTGGGGCCCTCGACCCTAGCTCCAGGGAACCAACCCCTGAGCGCCCGAACCATAGCTCCAGGGGTCCAACCCCTGAGTGCCTGAACCATAGCTCCACGGGCCTAAAACCTGGGTCCCCAACACCAGCTCCAGGGGCCCAACCCCAGAGCGCCCGAAACATAGCTCCAGGGGCCCAATCCCTGGGGGCCCCAACACCAGCTCCAGGGGCCCAACCGCTGGGGCCCTCCACCCCAGCTCCAGGGGCCCAACCCCTGAGCGCCCGAACCATAGCTCCAGGGGCCCAACCCCTGAGCGCCTGAACCATAGCTCCAGGGCCCTAACCCCTGGGTCCCCAACACCAGCTCCAGGGGCCCAACCCCTTGGGGCCCCAACACCAGCTCCAGGGGCCCAACCAATGAGCGGGCCGAACCAAAGATCCAGGGGCTAACCCCTGGAGGCCCCAACCGCAGCTCCAGGGTCCCAACCACTGGAGGCCCCAAAACCAGCTCCAGGGTCCCAACCCCTGAGCGCCTGAACCATAGCTCCAGGGGCCTAACCCCTGGGTCCCCAACACCAGCTGCAGGAGCCCAACCCCTGGGAGCCCCAACACCAGCTCCAGTGGCAGAACCCCAGAGTGAGCAAACCATAGCTCTAGGGGCCTATTCCCTGGGGGCCCGCACGCCAGCTCCAAGGGCCCAACCCCTGAGCGCCCGAACCTTAACCGCTGGGGCCCCAACACCAGCTCCAGGGGCCCAACCCCTGGGAGTCCCAACACCAGCTACAGGGGCCCAACCCCAGAGCTCCCGAACCATAGCTCCATGCGGGGAAATGCTCTGTGCACTACCCTATGTGGCCACACGGTGTCACTCTTGCTCCATGCAGGAAATGCTCTGGGCATTTACCCTGCATGGCCACACAGTGTTACTGTTGCTCCATGCGTGAAATGCTCTGGGCATTACTGTGATGGAGTCGGGACTGTCTGTGTGGGGGATGGGAGAGCAAGGGGTGACATTAGGTCAGGGGCCCCAACAGTAGCTCCAGCGGCCCAACCCCTGAGCGCCCGAACCAAAGCTCCAGGGGCCTAACCCCTGGGGGCCCCAACACCAGCTCCAAGGGCCCAACCCCTGGGGGCCCCAAAACCAGCTCCAGGGGCCCAAATCCCTGAGCGCCCGAACCATAGCTACAGGGGCCTAGCCCCTGGGGCCCCAACACCAGCTCCAGGGGCCCAACCCCTGGGGGCCCCAACACCAGCTCCAGGGTCCCAAACCCTTAGCGCCTGAACCATAGCTCCAGGGGCCTAATCCCTGAGGGCCCCAACACCAGCTCCAGGGGCCCAACCCCTGAGCGCCCGAACCATAGCTATAGGGGCCTAACCCCCGGGGGCCCCAACCCCACCTCCAGGGGCCCAACCCCTGGGGGCCCCAACACCAGCTCCAGGGGCCCAACCCCTGAGCGCCCGAACCAAAGCTCCAGGGGCCTAAACCCTGGGGGGCCCAACCACAGCTCCAGGGGCCCAACCCCTGCGAACCCCAACACAATCTCCAGGAACTCAAAACCTGCGGGCCCCAACAGCAGCTCCAGGGGCCCCACCCCTGGGGCCCTCGACCCTAGCTCCAGGGAACCAACCCCTGAGCGCACGAACCATAGCTCCAGGGGTCCAACCCCTGAGTGCCTGAACCATAGCTCCACGGGCCTAAAACCTGGGTCCCCAACACCAGCTCCAGGGGCCCAACCCCAGAGCGCCCGAAACATAGCTCCAGGGGCCCAACCGCTGGGGCCCTCCACCCCAGCTCCAGGGGCCCAACCCCTGAGCGCCCGAACCATAGCTCCAGGGGCCCAACCCCTGAGCGCCTGAACCATAGCTCCAGGGCCCTAACCCCTGGGTCCCCAACACCAGCTCCAGGGGCCCAACCCCTTGGGGCCCCAACACCAGCTCCAGGGGCCCAACCAATGAGCGGCCGAACCAAAGATCCAGGGGCTAACCCCTGGAGGCCCCAACCGCAGCTCCAGGGTCCCAACCACTGGAGGCCCCAAAACCAGCTCCAGGGTCCCAACCCCTGAGCGCCTGAACCATAGCTCCAGGGGCCTAACCCCTGGGTCCCCAACACCAGCTGCAGGAGCCCAACCCCTGGGAGCCCCAACACCAGCTCCAGGGGCAGAACCCCAGAGTGAGCAAACCATAGCTCTAGGGGCCTATTCCCTGGGGGCCCGCACGCCAGCTCCAAGGGCCCAACCCCTGAGCGCCCGAACCTTAACCCCTGGGGCCCCAACACCAGCTCCAGGGGCCCAACCCCTGGGAGTCCCAACACCAGCTACAGGGGCCCAACCCCAGAGCTCCCGAACCATAGCTCCATGCGGGGAAATGCTCTGTGCACTACCCTATGTGGCCACACGGTGTCACTCTTGCTCCATGCAGGAAATGCTCTGGGCATTACCCTGCATGGCCACACAGTGTTACTGTTGCTCCATGCGTGAAATGCTCTGGGCATTACTGTGATGGAGTCGGGACTGTCTGTGTGGGGGATGGGAGAGCAAGGGGTGACATTAGGTCAGGGGCCCCAACACCAGCTCCAGCGGCCCAACCCCTGAGCGCCCGAACCATAGCTCCAGGGGCCTAACCCCTGGGGGCCCCAACACCAGCTCCAAGGGCCCAACCCCTGGGGGCCCCAAAACCAGCTCCAGGGGCCCAATCCCTGAGCGCCCGAACCATAGCTACAGGGGCCTAGCCCCTGGGGCCCCAACACCAGCTCCAGGGGCCCAACCCCTGGGGGCCCCAACACCAGCTCCAGGGTCCCAAACCCTTAGCGCCTGAACCATAGCTCCAGGGGCCTAATCCCTGAGGGCCCCAACACCAGCTCCAGGGCCCAACCCCTGCGAGCGCCCGAACCATAGCTATAGGGGCCTAACCCCCGGGGGCCCCAACCCACACCTCCAGGGGCCCAACCCCTGGGGGCCCAACACCAGCTCCAGGGGCCCAACCCCTGAGCGCCCGAACCATAGCTCCAGGGGCCTAAACCCTGGGGGGCCCAACCACAGCTCCAGGGGCCCAACCCCCTGCGAACCCCAACACAATCTCCCAGGAACTCAAAACCTGGGGGCCCCAACAGCAGCTCCAGGGGCCCCACCCTGGGTGCCCTCGACCCTAGCTCCAGGGAACCAACCCCTGAGCGCTCCGAACCATAGTCTCCAGGGGTCCAACCCCTGAGTGCCTGAACCATAGCTCCACGGGCCCTAAAACCTGGGTCCCCAACACCAGCTCCAGGGGCCCAACCCCAGAGCGCCCGAAACATAGCTCCAGGGGCCCAATCCCTGGGGGCCCCAACACCAGCTCCAGGGGCCCAACCGCTGGGGCCCTCCACCCCAGCTCCAGGGGCCCAACCCCTGAGCGCCCGAACCTTAACCCCTGGGGCCCCAACCCCTGAGCGCCTGAACCATAGCTCCAGGGCCCTAACCCCTGGGTCCCCAACACCAGCTCCAGGGGCCCAACCCCTTGGGGCCCCAACACCAGCTCCAGGGGCCCCAACCAATGAGCGGCCGAACCAAAGATCCAGGGGCTAACCCCTGGAGGCCCCAACCGCAGCTCCAGGGTCCCAACCACTGGAGGCCCCAAAACCAGCTCCAGGGTCCCAACCCCTGAGCGCCTGAACCATAGCTCCAGGGGCCTAACCCCTGGGTCCCCAACACCAGCTGCAGGAGCCCAACCCCTGGGAGCCCCAACACCAGCTCCAGGGGCAGAACCCCAGAGTGAGCAAACCATAGCTCTAGGGGCCTATTCCCTGGGGGCCCGCACGCCAGCTCCAAGGGCCCAACCCCTGAGCGCCCGAACCTTAACCCCTGGGGCCCCAACACCAGCTCCAGGGGCCCAACCCCTGGGAGTCCCAACACCAGCTACAGGGGCCCAACCCCAGAGCTCCCGAACCATAGCTCCATGCGGGGAAATGCTCTGTGCACTACCCTATGTGGCCACACGGTGTCACTCTTGCTCCATGCAGGAAATGCTCTGGGCATTACCCTGCATGGCCACACAGTGTTACTGTTGCTCCATGCGTGAAATGCTCTGGGCATTACTGTGATGGAGTCGGGACTGTCTGTGTGGGGGATGGGAGAGCAAGGGGTGACATTAGGTCAGGGGCCCCAACACCAGCTCCAGCGGCCCAACCCCTGAGCGCCCGAACCATAGCTCCAGGGGCCTAACCCCTGGGGCCCCAACACCAGCTCCAAGGGCCCAACCCCTGGGGGCCCCAAAACCAGCTCCAGGGGCCCAATCCCTGAGCGCCCGAACCATAGCTACAGGGGCCTAGCCCCTGGGGCCCCAACACCAGCTCCAGGGGCCCAACCCCTGGGGGCCCCCAACACCAGCTCCAGGGTCCCAAACCCTTAGCGCCTGAACCATAGCTCCAGGGCCCTAATCCCTGAGGGCCCCAACACCAGCTCCAGGGGCCCAACCCCTGAGCGCCCTCGAACCATAGCTATAGGGGCCTAACCCCCGGGGGCCCCAACCCCACCTCCAGGGGCCCAACCCCTGGGGGCCCCAACACCAGCTCCAGGGGCCCAACCCCTGAGCGCCCGAACCATAGCTCCAGGGGCCTAAACCCTGGGGGGCCCAACCACAGCTCCAGGGGCCCAACCCCTGCGAACCCCAACACAATCTCCAGGAACTCAAACCTGGGGGCCCCAACAGCAGCTCCAGGGGCCCCACCCCTGGGGCCCTCGACCCTAGCTCCAGGGAACCAACCCCTGAGCGCCCGAACCATAGCTCCAGGGGTCCAACCCCTGAGTGCCTGAACCATAGCTCCACGGGCCTAAAACCTGGGTCCCCAACACCAGCTCCAGGGGCCCAACCCCAGAGCGCCCGAAACATAGCTCCAGGGGCCCAATCCCTGGGGCCCCAACACCAGCTCCAGGGGCCCAACCGCTGGGGCCCTCCACCCCAGCTCCAGGGGCCCAACCCCTGAGCGCCCGAACCATAGCTCCAGGGGCCCAACCCCTGAGCGCCTGAACCATAGCTCCAGGGCCCTAACCCCTGGGTCCCCAACACCAGCTCCAGGGGCCCAACCCCTTGGGGCCCCAACACCAGCTCCAGGGGCCCAACCAATGAGCGGCCGAACCAAAGATCCAGGGGCTAACCCCTGGAGGCCCCAACCGCAGCTCCAGGGTCCCAACCACTGGAGGCCCCAAAACCAGCTCCAGGGTCCCAACCCCTGAGCGCCTGAACCATAGCTCCAGGGGCCTAACCCCTGGGTCCCCAACACCAGCTGCAGGAGCCCAACCCCTGGGAGCCCCAACACCAGCTCCAGGGCAGAACCCCAGAGTGAGCAAACCATAGCTCTAGGGGCCTATTCCCTGGGGGCCCGCACGCCAGCTCCAAGGGCCCAACCCCTGAGCGCCCGAACCTTAACCCCTGGGGCCCCAACACCAGCTCCAGGGGCCCAACCCCTGGGAGTCCCAACACCAGCTACAGGGGCCCAACCCCAGAGCTCCCGAACCATAGCTCCATGCGGGGAAATGCTCTGTGCACTACCCTATGTGGCCACACGGTGTCACTCTTGCTCCATGCAGGAAATGCTCTGGGCATTACCCTGCATGGCCACACAGTGTTACTGTTGCTCCATGCGTGAAATGCTCTGGGCATTACTGTGATGGAGTCGGGACTGTCTGTGTGGGGGATGGGAGAGCAAGGGGTGACATTAGGTCAGGGGCCCCAACACCAGCTCCAGCGGCCCAACCCCTGAGCGCCCGAACCATAGCTCCAGGGGCCTAACCCCTGGGGGCCCCAACACCAGCTCCAAGGGCCCAACCCCTGGGGGCCCCAAAACCAGCTCCAGGGGCCCAATCCCTGAGCGCCCGAACCATAGCTACAGGGGCCTAGCCCCTGGGGCCCCAACACCAGCTCCAGGGGCCCAACCCCTGGGGGCCCCAACACCAGCTCCAGGGTCCCAAACCCTTAGCGCCTGAACCATAGCTCCAGGGCCCTAATCCCTGAGGGCCCCAACACCAGCTCCAGGGGCCCAACCCCTGAGCGCCCGAACCATAGCTATAGGGGCCTAACCCCCGGGGGCCCCAACCCCACCTCCAGGGGCCCAACCCCTGGGGGCCCCAACACCAGCTCCAGGGGCCCAACCCCTGAGCGCCCCGAACCATAGCTCCAGGGGCCTAAACCCTGGGGGGCCCAACCACAGCTCCAGGGGCCCAACCCCTGCGAACCCCAACACAATCTCCAGGAACTCAAAACCTGGGGGCCCCAACAGCAGCTCCAGGGGCCCCACCCCTGGGGCCCTCGACCCTAGCTCCAGGGAACCAACCCCTGAGCGCCCGAACCATAGCTCCAGGGGTCCAACCCCTGAGTGCCTGAACCATAGCTCCACGGGCCTAAAACCTGGGTCCCCAACACCAGCTCCAGGGGCCCAACCCCAGAGCGCCCGAAACATAGCTCCAGGGGCCCAATCCCTGGGGGCCCCAACACCAGCTCCAGGGGCCCAACCGCTGGGGCCCTCCACCCCAGCTCCAGGGGCCCAACCCCTGAGCGCCCGAACCATAGCTCCAGGGGCCCAACCCCTGAGCGCCTGAACCATAGCTCCAGGGCCCTAACCCCTGGGTCCCCAACACCAGCTCCAGGGGCCCAACCCCTTGGGGCCCCAACACCAGCTCCAGGGGCCCAACCAATGAGCGGCCCGAACCAAAGATCCAGGGGCTAACCCCTGGAGGCCCCAACCGCAGCTCCAGGGTCCCAACCACTGGAGGCCCCAAAACCAGCTCCAGGGTCCCAACCCCTGAGCGCCTGAACCATAGCTCCAGGGGCCTAACCCCTGGGTCCCCAACACCAGCTGCAGGAGCCCAACCCCTGGGAGCCCCAACACCAGCTCCAGGGGCAGAACCCCAGAGTGAGCAAACCATAGCTCTAGGGGCCTATTCCCTGGGGGCCCGCACGCCAGCTCCAAGGGCCCAACCCCTGAGCGCCCGAACCTTAACCCCTGGGGCCCCAACACCAGCTCCAGGGGCCCAACCCCTGGGAGTCCCAACACCAGCTACAGGGGCCCAACCCCAGAGCTCCCGAACCATAGCTCCATGCGGGGAAATGCTCTGTGCACTACCCTATGTGGCCACACGGTGTCACTCTTGCTCCATGCAGGAAATGCTCTGGGCATTACCCTGCATGGCCACACAGTGTTACTGTTGCTCCATGCGTGAAATGCTCTGGGCATTACTGTGATGGAGTCGGGACTGTCTGTGTGGGGGATGGGAGAGCAAGGGGTGACATTAGGTCAGGGCCCCCAACACCAGCTCCAGCGGCCCAACCCCTGAGCGCCCGAACCATAGCTCCAGGGGCCTAACCCCTGGGGGCCCCAACACCAGCTCCAAGGGCCCAACCCCTGGGGGCCCCAAAACCAGCTCCAGGGGCCCAATCCCTGAGCGCCCCGAACCATAGCTACAGGGCCTAGCCCCTGGGGCCCCAACACCAGCTCCAGGGGGCCCAACCCCTGGGGGCCCCAACACCAGCTCCAGGGTCCCAAACCCTTAGCGCCAGAACCATAGCTCCAGGGGCCCTAATCCCTGAGTGGCCCCAACACCAGCTCCAGGGGCCCAACCCCTGAGCGCCCGAACCATAGCTATAGGGGCCTAACCCCCGGGGGCCCCAACCCCACCTCCAGGGGCCCAACCCCTGGGGGCCCCAACACCAGCTCCAGGGGCCCAACCCCTGAGCGCCCGAACCATAGCTCCAGGGGCCTAAACCCTGGGGGGCCCAACCACAGCTCCAGGGGCCCAACCCCTGCGAACCCCAACACAATCTCCAGGAACTCAAAACCTGGGGGCCCCCAACAGCAGCTCCAGGGGCCCCACCCCTGGGGCCCTCGACCCTAGCTCCAGGGAACCAACCCCTGAGCGCCCGAACCATAGCTCCAGGGGTCCAACCCCTGAGTGCCTGAACCATAGCTCCACGGGCCTAAAACCTGGGTCCCCAACACCAGCTCCAGGGGCCCAACCCCAGAGCGCCCGAAACATAGCTCCAGGGGCCCAATCCCTGGGGGCCCCAACACCAGCTCCAGGGGCCCAACCGCTGGGGCCCTCCACCCCAGCTCCAGGGGCCCAACCCCTGAGCGCCCGAACCATAGCTCCAGGGGCCCAACCCCTGAGCGCCTGAACCATAGCTCCAGGGCCCTAACCCCTGGGTCCCCAACACCAGCTCCAGGGGCCCAACCCCTTGGGGCCCCAACACCAGCTCCAGGGGCCCAACCAATGAGCGGCCGAACCAAAGATCCAGGGGCTAACCCCTGGAGGCCCCAACCGCAGCTCCAGGGTCCCAACCACTGGAGGCCCCAAAACCAGCTCCAGGGTCCCAACCCCTGAGCGCCTGAACCATAGCTCCAGGGGCCTAACCCCTGGGTCCCCAACACCAGCTGCAGGAGCCCAACCCTGGGAGCCCCAACACCAGCTCCAGGGGCAGAACCCCAGAGTGAGCAAACCATAGCTCTAGGGGCCTATTCCCTGGGGGCCCGCACGCCAGCTCCAAGGGCCCAACCCCTGAGCGCCCGAACCTTAACCCCTGGGGCCCCAACACCAGCTCCAGGGGCCCAACCCCTGGGAGTCCCAACACCAGCTACAGGGGCCCAACCCCAGAGCTCCCGAACCATAGCTCCATGCGGGGAAATGCTCTGTGCACTACCCTATGTGGCCACACGGTGTCACTCTTGCTCCATGCAGGAAATGCTCTGGGCATTACCCTGCATGGCCACACAGTGTTACTGTTGCTCCATGCGTGAAATGCTCTGGGCATTACTGTGATGGAGTCGGGACTGTCTGTGTGGGGGATGGGAGAGCAAGGGGTGACATTAGGTCAGGGGCCCCAACACCAGCTCCAGCGGCCCAACCCCTGAGCGCCCGAACCATAGCTCCAGGGGCCTAACCCCTGGGGGCCCCAACACCAGCTCCAAGGGCCCAACCCCTGGGGGCCCCAAAACCAGCTCCAGGGGCCCAATCCCTGAGCGCTCCGAACCATAGCTACAGGGGCCTAGCCCCTGGGGCCCCAACACCAGCTCCAGGGGCCCCACCCCTGGGGGCCCCAACCCCAGCTCCAGGGTCCCAAACCCTTAGCGCCTGAACCATAGCTCCAGGGGCCTAATCCCTGAGGGCCCCAACACCAGCTCCAGGGGCCCAACCCCTGAGCGCCCGAACCATAGCTATAGGGGCCTAACCCCCGGGGCCCCAACCCCACCACCAGGGGCCCAACCCCTGGGGGCCCCAACACCAGCTCCAGGGGCCCAACCCTGAGCGCCCGAACCATAGCTCCAGGGGCCTAAACCCTGGGGGGCCCAACCACAGCTCCAGGGGCCCAACCCCTGCGAACCCCAACACAATCTCCAGGAACTCAAAACCTGGGGGCCCCAACAGCAGCTCCAGGGGCCCCACACCTGGGGCCCTCGACCCTAGCTCCAGGGAACCAACCCCTGAGCGCCCGACCATAGCTCCAGGGGTCCAACCCCTGAGTGCCTGAACATAGCTCCACGGGCCTAAAACTGGGTCCCCAACACCAGCTCCAGGGGCCCAACCCCATCTCCAGGGGCCCAACCCCTGGGGGCCCCAACACCAGGTCCAGGGGCCCAACCCCTGAGCGCCCGAACCATAGCTCCAGGGGCCTAAACCCTGGAGGGCCAACCACAGCTCCAGGGCCCAACCCCTGCGGAACCCCAAACACAATCTCCAGGAACCATAGCTCCCAAGGGGTCCAACCCCTGAGTGCCTGAACCATAGCTCCACGGGCCTAAACCCTGGGTCCCCAACAACAGCTCCAGGGGCCCAACCCCAGAGCGCCCGAAACATAGCTCCAGGGGCCCAATCCCTGGGGGCCCCAACACCAGCTCCAGGGGCCCAACCGCTGGGGCCCTCCACCCCAGCTCCAGGGGCCCAACCCCTGAGCGCCTGAACCATAGCTCCAGGGCCCTAACCCCTGGGTCCCCAACACCAGCTCCAGGGGCCCAACCCCTTGGGGCCCCAACACCAGCTCCAGGGGCCCAACCAATGAGCGGCCGAACCAAAGATCCAGGGGCTAACCCCCTGGAGGCCCCAACCGCAGCTCCAGGGTCCCAACCACTGGAGGCCCCAAAACCAGCTCCAGGGTCCCAACCCCTGAGCGCCTGAACCATAGCTCCAGGGGCCTAACCCCTGGGTCCCCAACACCAGCTGCAGGAGCCCAACCCCTGGGAGCCCCAACACCAGCTCCAGGGGCAGAACCCCAGAGTGAGCAAACCATAGCTCTAGGGGCCTATTCCCTGGGGGCCCGCACGCCAGCTCCAAGGGCCCAACCCCTGAGCGCCCGAACCTTAACCCCTGGGGCCCCAACACCAGCTCCAGGGGCCCAACCCCTGGGAGTCCCAACACCAGCTACAGGGGCCCAACCCCAGAGCTCCCGAACCATAGCTCCATGCGGGGAAATGCTCTGTGCACTACCCTATGTGGCCACACGGTGTCACTCTTGCTCCATGCAGGAAATGCTCTGGGCATTACCCTGCATGGCCACACAGTGTTACTGTTGCTCCATGCGTGAAATGCTCTGGGCATTACTGTGATGGAGTCGGGACTGTCTGTGTGGGGGATGGGAGAGCAAGGGTGACATTAGGTCAGGGGCCCCAACACCAGCTCCAGCGGCCCAACCCCTGAGCGCCCGAACCATAGCTCCAGGGGCCTAACCCCTGGGGGCCCCAACACCAGCTCCAAGGGCCCAACCCCTGGGGGCCCCAAAACCAGCTCCAGGGGCCCAATCCCTGAGCGCCCGAACCATAGCTACAGGGGCCTAGCCCCTGGGGCCCCAACACCAGCTCCAGGGGCCCAACCCCTGGGGGCCCCCAACACCAGCTCCAGGGTCCCAAACCCTTAGCGCCTGAACCATAGCTCCAGGGCCCTAATCCCTGAGGGCCCCAACACCAGCTCCAGGGGCCCAACCCCTGAGCGCCCGAACCATAGCTATAGGGGCCTAACCCCCGGGGGCCCCAACCCCACCTCCAGGGGCCCAACCCCTGGGGCCCCAACACCAGCTCCAGGGGCCCAACCCCTGAGCGCCCGAACCATAGCTCCAGGGGCCTAAACCCTGGGGGGCCCAACCCCCCCTCCAGGGGCCCCAACCCCTGCGAACCCCAACACAATCTCCAGGAACTCAAAACCTGGGGGCCCCAACAGCAGCTCCAGGGGCCCCACCCCTGGGGCCCTCGACCCTAGCTCCAGGGAACCAACCCCTGAGCGCCCGAACCATAGCTCCAGGGGTCCAACCCCTGAGTGCCTGAACCATAGCTCCACGGGCCTAAAACCTGGGTCCCCAACACCAGCTCCAGGGGCCCAACCCCAGAGCGCCCGAAAACATAGCTCCAGGGGCCCAATCCCTGGGGGGCCCCAACACCAGCTCCAGGGGCCCAACCGCTGGGGCCCTCCACCCCAGCTCCAGGGGCCCAACCCCTGAGCGCCCGAACCATAGCTCCAGGGGCCCAACCCCTGAGCGCCTGAACCATAGCTCCAGGGCCCTAACCCCTGGGTCCCCAACACCAGCTCCAGGGGCCCAACCCCTTGGGGCCCCAACACCAGCTCCAGGGGCCCAACCAATGAGCGGCCGAACCAAAGATCCAGGGCTAACCCCTGGAGGCCCCAACCGCAGCTCCAGGGTCCCAACCACTGGAGGCCCCAAAATCAGCTCCAGGGTCCCAACCCCTGAGCGCCTGAACCATAGCTCCAGGGCCTAACCCCTGGGTCCCCAACACCAGCTGCAGGAGCCCAACCCCTGGGAGCCCCAACACCAGCTCCAGGGGCAGAACCCCAGAGTGAGCAAACCATAGCTCTAGGGGCCTATTCCCTGGGGGCCCGCACGCCAGCTCCAAGGGCCCAACCCCTGAGCGCCCCGAACCTTAACCCCTGGGGCCCCAACACCAGCTCCAGGGGCCCAACCCCTGGGAGTCCCAACACCAGCTACAGGGGCCCAACCCCAGAGCTCCCGAACCATAGCTCCATGCGGGGAAATGCTCTGTGCACTACCCTATGTGGCCACACGGTGTCACTCTTGCTCCATGCAGGAAATGCTCTGGGCATTACCCTGCATGGCCACACAGTGTTACTGTTGCTCCATGCGTGAAATGCTCTGGGCATTACTGTGATGGAGTCGGGACTGTCTGTGTGGGGGATGGGAGAGCAAGGGGTGACATTAGGTCAGGGGCCCCAACACCCAGCTCCAGCGGCCCAACCCCTGAGCGCCCGAACCATAGCTCCAGGGGCCTAACCCCTGGGGGCCCCAACACCAGCTCCAAGGGCCCAACCCCTGGGGGCCCCAAAACCAGCTCCAGGGGCCCAATCCCTGAGCGCCGAACCATAGCTACAGGGGCCTAGCCCCTGGGGCCCCAACACCAGCTCCAGGGGGCCCAACCCCTGGGGCCCCAACACCAGCTCCAGGGTCCCAAACCCTTAGCGCCTGAAACCATAGCTCCAGGGGCCCTAATCCCTGAGGGCCCCCAACACCAGCTCCAGGGGCCCCAACCCCTGAGCGCCCCGAACCATAGCTATAGGGGCTAACCCCCGGGGGCCCCCAACCCCCCCCCCGGGGCCCCAACCCCTGGGGGCCCCAACACCAGCTCCAGGGGCCCAACCCCTGAGCGCCCGAACCATAGCTCCAGGGGCCTAACCCCTGGGGGCCCAACCCAGCTCCAGGGGCCAAACCCCTGCGAACCCAACACAATCTCCAGGAACTCAAAACCTGGGGGCCCCAACAGCAGCTCCAGGGTCCCACCCCTGGGGCCCTCGACCCTAGCTCCAGGGAACCAACCCCTGAGCGCCCGAACCATAGCTCCAGGGGCCCAAACCCCTGAGCGCCTGAACCATAGCTCCAGGCCCTAACCCTGGGTCCCCAACACCAGCTCCAGGGGCCAACCCCTTGGGGCCCCAACACCAGCTCCAGGGGCCCAACCAATGAGCGGCCGAACCAAAGATCCAGGGCTAACCCCTGGGGGCCCCAACCGCAGCTCCAGGGTCCCAACCACTGGAGGCCCCAAAACCACAGCTCCAGGGTCCCAACCTGAGGCCTGAACCATAGCTCCAGGGGCCTAACCCCTGGGTCCCCAACACCAGCTGCAGGAGCCCAACCCTGGAGCCCCAACACCAGCTCCAGGGGCAGAACCCCAGAGTGAGCAAACCATAGCTCTAGGGGCCTATTCCCTGGGGGCCCGCACGCCAGCTCCAAGGGCCCAACCCCTGAGCGCCCGAACCTTAACCCCTGGGGCCCCAACACCAGCTCCAGGGGCCCAACCCCTGGGAGTCCCAACACCAGCTACAGGGGCCCAACCCCAGAGCTCCCGAACCATAGCTCCATGCGGGGAAATGCTCTGTGCACTACCCTATGTGGCCACACGGTGTCACTCTTGCTCCATGCAGGAAATGCTCTGGGCATTACCCTGCATGGCCACACAGTGTTACTGTTGCTCCATGCGTGAAATGCTCTGGGCATTACTGTGATGGAGTCGGGACTGTCTGTGTGGGGGATGGGAGAGCAAGGGGTGACATTAGGTCAGGGGCCCCAACACCAGCTCCAGCGGCCCAACCCCTGAGCGCCCGAACCATAGCTCCAGGGGCCTAACCCCTGGGGGCCCCAACACCAGCTCCAAGGGCCCAACCCCTGGGGGCCCCAAAACCAGCTCCAGGGGCCCAATCCCTGAGCGCGTCCGAACCATAGCTACAGGGGCCTAGCCCCTGGGGCCCCAACACCAGCTCCAGGGGCCCAACCCCTGGGGGCCCCAACACCAGCTCCAGGGTCCCAAACCCTTAGCGCCTGAACCATAGCTCCAGGGCCCTATTCCCTGAGGGCCCCAACACCAGCTCCAGGGGCCCAACCCCTGAGCGCCCCGAACCATAGCTATAGGGGCCTAACCCCCGGGGGCCCCAACCCCACCTCCAGGGGCCCAACCCCCTGGGGGGCCCCAACACCAGCTCCAGGGGCCCAACCCCTGAGCGCTCCGAACCATAGCTCCAGGGGCCCTAAACCCTGGGGGGCCCAACCACAGCTCCAGGGGCCAACCCCTGCGAACCCCAACACAATCTCCAGGAACTCAAAACCTGGGGGCCCCAACAGCAGCTCCAGGGGCCCCACCCCTGGGGCCCTCGACCCTAGCTCCAGGGAACCAACCCCTGAGCGCCCGAACCATAGCTCCAGGGGTCCAACCCCTGAGTGCCTGAACCATAGCTCCACGGGCCTAAAACCTGGGTCCCCAACACCAGCTCCAGGGGCCCAACCCCAGAGCGCCCGAAACATAGCTCCAGGGGCCCAATCCCTGGGGGCCCCAACACCAGCTCCAGGGGCCCAACCGCTGGGGCCCTCCACCCCAGCTCCAGGGGCCCAACCCCTGAGCGCCCGAACCATAGCTCAGGGGCCCAACCCCTGAGCGCCAGAAACCAATAGCTCCAGGGCCCTAACCCCTGGGTCCCCAACACCAGCTCCAGGGGCCCAACCCCTTGGGGCCCCAACACCAGCTCCAGGGGCCCAACCAATGAGCGGCCGAACAAAGATCCAGGGGCTAACCCCTGGAGGCCCCAACCGCAGCTCCAGGGTCCCCAACCACTGGAGGCCCCAAAACCAGCTCCAGGGTCCCAACCCCTGAGCGCCTGAACCATAGCTCCAGGGGCCTAACCCCTGGGTCCCCAACACCAGCTGCAGGAGCCCAACCCCTGGGAGCCCCAACACCAGCTCCAGGGCAGAACCCCAGAGTGAGCAAACCATAGCTCTAGGGGCCTATTCCCTGGGGCCCGCACGCCAGCTCCAAGGGCCCAACCCCTGAGGCGCCCCGAACCTAACCCCTGGGGCCCCAACACCAGCTCCAGGGGCCCAACCCCTGGGAGTCCCAACACCAGCTACAGGGGCCCAACCCCAGAGCTCCCGAACCATAGCTCCATGCGGGGAAATGCTCTGTGCACTACCCCTATGTGGCCACACGGTGTCACTCTTGCTCCATGCAGGAAATGCTCTGGGCATTACCCTGCATGGCCACACAGTGTTACTGTTGCTCCATGCGTGAAATGCTCTGGGCATTACTGTGATGGAGTCGGGACTGTCTGTGTGGGGATGGGAGAGCAAGGGGTGACATTAGGTCAGGGGCCCCAACACCAGCTCCAGGGCCCCAACCCTGAGCGCCCGCCGAACCATAGCTCCAGGGGCCTAACCCCTGGGGGCCCCAACACCAGCTCCAAGGGCCCAACCCCTGGGGGCCCCAAAACCAGCTCCAGGGGCCCAATCCCTGAGCGCCCGAACCATAGCTACAGGGGCCTAGCCCCTGGGCCCCCAACACCAGCTCCAGGGGCCCAACCCCTGGGGGCCCCAACACCAGCTCCAGGGTCCCAAACCCTTAGCGCCTGAACCATAGCTCCAGGGGCCCTAATCCCTGAGGGCCCCAACACCAGCTCAGGGGCCCCCAACCCTGAGGCCCCCGAACCATAGCTATAGGGGCCTAACCCCCGGGGGCCCCAACCCCACCTCCAGGGCCCAACCCTGGGGGCCCAAAACACCAGCTCCAGGGGCCCAACCCCTGAGCGCCCGAACCATAGCTCCAGGGGCCTAACCCGGGGGGCCCAACACAGCTCCAGGGGCCCAACCCCTGCGAACCAACACAATCTCCAGGACTCAAAACCTGGGGGCCCCAACAGCAGCTCCAGGGGCCCCACCCCTGGGGCCCTCGACCTAGCTCCAGGGAACCAACCCCTGAGCGCCCGAACAAGCTCCAGGGGTCCAACCCCTGAGTGCCTGAACCATAGCTCCACGGGCCTAAAACCGGGTCCCCAACACAGCTCCAGGGGCCCAACCCGAGCGCCTGAAACATAGCTCCAGGGGCCAACCCCTGGGGGCCCCAACACCAGCTCCAGGGGCCCAACCCCTGAGCGCCCGAACCATAGCTCGGGGCACTAAACCCTGGGGGCCCAAACCACAGCTCCAGGCGGCCCAACCCCTGCGAACCCCAACACAATCTCCAGGAACTCAAAACCTGGGGGCCCCAACAGCAGCTCCATGGGCCCCAACCCCGGGGCCCTCGACCTAGCTCCAGGGAACCAACCCCCTGAGTCGCCCGAACCATAGCTCCAGGGGTTCCAACCCCTGAGTGCCTGAACCATAGCTCCACGGGCCTAAAACCTGGGTCCCCAACACCAGCTCCAGGGGCCCAACCCCAGAGCGCCCGAAACATAGCTCCAGGGGCCCAATCCCTGGGGGCCCCAACACCAGCTCCAGGGGCCCAACCGCTGGGGCCCTCCACCCCAGCTCCAGGGGCCCAACCCCTGAGCGCCCGAACCATAGCTCCAGGGGCCCAACCCCTGAGCGCCTGAACCATAGCTCCAGGGCCCTAACCCCTGGGTCCCCAACACAGCTCAGGGGCCCAACCCCTTGGGGCCCAACACCAGCTCCAGGGGCCCAACCAATGAGCGGCCGAACCAAAGATCCAGGGGCTAACCCCTGGAGGCCCCAACCGCAGCTCCAGGGTCCCAACCACTGGAGGCCCCAAAACCAGCTCCAGGGTCCCAACCCCTGAGCGCCTGAACCATAGCTCCAGGGGCCTAACCCCTGGGTCCCCAACACCAGCTGCAGGAGCCCAACCCCTGGGAGCCCCAACACCAGCTCCAGGGGCAGAACCCCAGAGTGAGCAAACCATAGCTCTAGGGGCCTATTCCCTGGGGGCCCGCACGCCAGCTCCAAGGGCCCAACCCCTGAGCGCCCGAACCTTAACCCCTGGGGCCCCAACACCAGCTCCAGGGCCCAACCCCTGGGAGTCCCAACACCAGCTACAGGGGCCCAACCCCAGAGCTCCCGAACCATAGCTCCATGCGGGGAAATGCTCTGTGCACTACCCTATGTGGCCACACGGTGTCACTCTTGCTCCATGCAGGAAATGCTCTGGGCATTACCCTGCATGGCCACACAGTGTTACTGTTGCTCCATGCGTGATAATGCTCTGGGCATTACTGTGATGGAGTCGGGACTGTCTGTGTGGGGGATGGGAGAGCAAGGGGTGACATTAGGTCAGGGGCCCCAACACCAGCTCCAAGGGCCCAACCCCTGGGGGCCCCACAACCAGCTCCAGGGGCCCAGATCCCTGAGCGCCCCGAACCATAGCTACAAGGGCCTAGCCCCTGGGGCCCCAACACCAGTTCCAGGGGCCCAACCCCTGGGGGGCCCCAAACCCAGCTCCAGGGTCCCAAACCCTTAGCGCCTGAACCATAGCTCCAGGGCCCTAATCCCTGAGGGCCCCAACACCAGCTCCAGGGGCCCAACCCCTGAGCGCCCGAACCATAGCTATAGGGGCCTAAACCCCGGGGCCCCCAACCCCACCTCCAGGGCCCAACCCCTGGGGGCCCCAACACCAGCTCCAGGGGACCCAACCCCTGAGCGCCCGAACCATAGCTCCAGGGGCCTAAACCCTGGGGGCCCAACCACAGCTCCAGGGGCCCAACCCCTGCGAACCCCAACACAATCTCCAGGAACTCAAAACCTGGGGGCCCCAACAGCAGCTCCAGGGGCCCCACCCTGGGGCCCTCGACCCTAGCTCCAGGGAACCAACCCCTGCGCGCCCGAACCATAGCTCCAGGGGTCCAACCCCTGAGTGCCTGAACCATAGCTCCACGGGCCTAAAACCTGGGTCCCCAACACCAGCTCCAGGGGCCCAACCCCAGAGCGCCCGAAACATAGCTCCAGGGGCCCAATCCCTGGGGGCCCCAACACCAGCTCCAGGGGCCCAACCGCTGGGGCCCTCCACCCCAGCTCCAGGGGCCCAACCCCTGAGCGCCCCGAACCATAGCTCCAGGGGCCCACACCCCTGAGCGCCTGAACCATTGCTCCAGGGCCCTAACCCCTGGGTCCCCAACACCAGCTCCAGGGGCCCAACCCCTTGGGGCCCCAACACCAGCTCCAGGGGCCCAACCAATGAGCGGCCGAACCAAAGATCCAGGGGCTAACCCCTGGAGGCCCCAACCGCAGCTCCAGGGTCCCAACCACTGGAGGCCCCAAAACCAGCTCCAGGGTCCCAACCCCTGAGCGCTCTGAACCATAGCTCCAGGGGCCTAACCCCTGGGTCCCCAACACCAGCTGCAGGAGCCCAACCCCTGGGAGCCCCAACACCAGCTCCAGGGGCAGAACCCCAGAGTGAGCAAACCATAGCTCTAGGGGCCTATTCCCTGGGGGCCCGCACGCCAGCTCCAAGGGCCCAACCCCTGAGCGCCCGAACCTTAACCCCTGGGCCCCAACACCAGCTCCAGGGGCCCAACCCCTGGGAGCCCCAACACCAGCTACAGGGGCCCAACCCCAGAGCTCCCCAAACCATAGCTCCATGCGGGGAAATGCTCTGTGCACTACCCTATGTGGCCACACGGTGTCACTCTTGCTCCATGCAGGAAATGCTCTGGGCATTACCCTGCATGGCCACACAGTGTTACTGTTGCTCCATGCGTGAAATGCTCTGGGCATTACTGTGATGGAGTCGGGACTGTCTGTGTGGGGGATGGGAGAGCAAGGGGTGACATTAGGTCAGGGGCCCCAACACCAGCTCCAGCGGCCCAACCCCTGAGCGCCCGAACCATAGCTCCAGGGGCCTAACCCCTGGGGGCCCCAACACCAGCTCCAAGGGCCCAACCCCTGGGGGCCCCAAAACCAGCTCCAGGGAGCCCAATCCCTGAGCGCCCCGAACCATAGCTACAGGGGCCCTAGCCCCTGGGGCCCCAACACCAGCTCCAGGGCCCAACCCCTGGGGGCCCCAACACCAGCTCCAGGGTCCCAAACCCTTAGCGCCTGAACCATAGCTCCAGGGGCCCTAATCCCTGAGGGCCCCAACACCAGCTCCAGGGGCCCAACCCCTGAGCGCCCGAAACCATAGCTATAGGGGCCTAACCCCCGGGGGCCCCAACCCCACCTCCAGGGGCCCAACCCCTGGGGGCCCCAACACCAGCTCCAGGGGCCCAACCCCTGAGCGCCCGAACCATAGCTCCAGGGGCCTAAACCCTGGGGGGCCCAACCACAGCTCCAGGGGCCCAACCCCTGCGAACCCCAACACAATCTCCAGGAACTCAAAAACCTGGGGGCCCCACAGCAGCTCCAGGGGCCCCACCCCTGGGGCCTCGACCCTAGCTCCAGGGAACCAACCCCTGAGCGCCCGAACCATAGCTCAGGGTCCAACCCCTGAGTGCCTGAACCATAGCTCCACGGGCCTAAAACCTGGGTCCCCAACACCAGCTCCAGGGGCCCAAACCCCTGAGCGCCGAAAAACATAAGCTCCAGGGGCCAAACCACTGGGGGCCCCACACCAGCTCCAGGGGCCCAACCCCTGAGCGCCCAGAACCATAGCTCCAGGGGCCTAAACCTGGAGGGCCCCAACCACAGCTCCAGGCTAACCCCTGGGTCCCAACACCAGCTCCAGGGGCCCCAACCCCAGAGCGCCCGAAACATAGCTCCAGGGGCCCAATCCCTGGGGGCCCCAACACCAGCTCCAGGGGCCCAACGCTGGGGCCCTTCCACCCCAGCTCCAGGGGCCCAACCCTGAGCGCCCGAACCTAGCTCCAGGGGCCCAACCCCTGAGCGCCTGAACCATAGCTCCAGGGCCCTAACCCCTGGGTCCCCAACACCAGCTCCAGGGGCCCAACCCCTTGGGGCCCCAACACCAGCTCCAGGGGCCCAACCAATGAGCGGCCGAACCAAAGATCCAGGGGCTAACCCCTGGAGGCCCCAACCGCAGCTCCAGGGTCCCAACCACTGGAGGCCCCAAAACCAGCTCCAGGGTCCCAACCCCTGAGCGCCTGAACCATAGCTCCAGGGGCCTAACCCCTGGGTCCCCAACACCAGCTGCAGGAGCCCAACCCCTGGGAGCCCCAACACCAGCTCCAGGGGCAGAACCCCAGAGTGAGCAAACCATAGCTCTAGGGGCCTATTCCCTGGGGGCCCGCACGCCAGCTCCAAGGGCCCAACCCCTGAGCGCCCGAACCTTAACCCCTGGGGCCCCAACACCAGCTCCAGGGGCCCAACCCCTGGGATTCCCAACACCAGCTACAGGGGCCCAACCCCAGAGCTCCCGAACCATAGCTCCATGCGGGGAAATGCTCTGTGCACTACCCTATGTGGCCACACGGTGTCACTCTTGCTCCATGCAGGAAATGCTCTGGGCATTACCCTGCATGGCCACACAGTGTTACTGTTGCTCCATGCGTGAAATGCTCTGGGCATTACTGTGATGGAGTCGGGACTGTCTGTGTGGGGGATGGGAGAGCAAGGGGTGACATTAGGTCAGGGGCCCCAACACCAGCTCCAGCGGCCCAACCCCTGAGCGCTCCGAACCATAGCTCCAGGGGCCTAACCCCTGGGGGCCCCAACACCAGCTCCAAGGGCCCAACCCCTGGGGGCCCCAAAACCAGCTCCAGGGGCCCAATCCCTGAGCGCCCGAACCATAGCTACAGGGGCCTAGCCCCTGGGGCCCCAACACCAGCTCCAGGGGCCCAACCCCTGGGGGCCCCAACACCAGCTCCAGGGGCCCAAACCCTTAGCGCCTGAACCATAGCTCCAGGGCCCTAATCCCTGAGGGCCCCAACACCAGCTCCAGGGGCCCAACCCCTGAGCGCCCGAACCATAGCTATGGGCCTAACCCCCGGGGGCCCCAAACCCACCTCCAGGGGCCCAACCCTGGGGGCCCCAACACCAGCTCCAGGGGCAACCCTGAGTCCGAACCATAGCTCCAGGGGCCTAAACCCTGGGGGGCCCAACCACAGCTCCAGGGGCCCAACCCTGCGAACCCAAACACAATCTCCAGGAACTCAAAACCTGGGGGCCCCAACAGCAGCTCCAGGGGCCCCACCCCTGGGGCCCTCGACCCTAGCTCCAGGGAACCAACCCCTGAGCGCCCCGAACCATAGCTCCAGGGGTCCAACCCTGAGTGCCTGAACCCATAGCTCCACGGGCCTAAAACCTGGGTCCCCAACACCAGCTCCAGGGGCCCAACCCCAGGAGCGCCCGAAACATAGCCAGGGGCCCAATCCCTGGGGCCCCAACACAGCTCCAGGGCCCAACCCCTGGGGCCCCCAACCCAGTCCAGGGCCCAATCCCCTGAGCGCCCGACCACTAGCTCCAGGGCCTAACATGAGCGCCTGAACCATAGCTTCCGCCTACCCTGGGGCCCCCAACACCAGCTCCAGGGGCCCAACCCCTGGGGGCCCCAACACCAGCTCCAGGGTCCCAAACCCTTAGCGCCCGAACCATAGCTCCAGGGGCCTAATCCCTGAGGGCCCCAACACCAGCTCCAGGGGCCCAACCCCTGAGCGCCCGAACCATAGCTATAGGGGCCTAACCCCCGGGGGCCCCAAACCCCACCCCCAGGGGCCCAAACCCCTGGGGGCCCCAACCACCAGCTCCAGTGGGCCCAACCCCTGAGCGCCCCGAACCCATAGCTCCAGGGGCCTAAACCTGGGGGGCCCAACACAGCTCCAGGGGCCCAACCCCTGCGAACCCAACACAATCTCCAGGAACCTCAAAACCTGGGGGCCCCAACAGCAGCTCAGGGGCCCCACCCCCTGGGGCCCTCGACCCTAGCTCCAGGGAACCAACCCCTGAGCGCCCGAACCATAGCTCCAGGGGTCCAACCCCTGAGTGCCTGAACCATAGCTCCACGGGCCTAAAACCTGGGTCCCCAACACCAGCTCCAGGGGCCCAACCCCAGAGCGCCCGAACCATAGCTCCAGGGGCCCAATCCCTGGGGGCCCCAACCAAAGCTCCAGGGGCCCAACCGCTGGGGCCCTCCACCCCAGCTCCAGGGGCCCAACCCCTGAGCGCCCGAACCATAGCTCCAGGGGCCCAACCCCTGAGCGCCTGAACCATAGCTCCAGGGCCCTAACCCCTGGGTCCCCAACACCAGCTCCAGGGGCCCAACCCCTTGGGGCCCCAACACCAGCTCCAGGGGCCCAACCAATGAGCGGCCCGAACCAAAGATCCAGGGGCTAACCCCTGGAGGCCCCAACCGCAGCTCCAGGGTCCCAACCACTGGAGGCCCCAAAACCAGCTCCAGGGTCCCAACCCCTGAGCGCCTGAACCATAGCTCCAGGGGCCTAACCCCTGGGTCCCCAACACCAGCTGCAGGAGCCCAACCCCTGGGAGCCCCAACACCAGCTCCAGGGGCAGAACCCCAGAGTGAGCAAACCATAGCTCTAGGGGCCTATTCCCTGGGGGCCCGCACGCCAGCTCCAAGGGCCCAACCCCTGAGCGCCCGAACCTTAACCCCTGGGGCCCCAACACCAGCTCCAGGGGCCCAACCCCTGGGAGTCCCAACACCAGCTACAGGGGCCCAACCCCAGAGCTCCCGAACCATAGCTCCATGCGGGGAAATGCTCTGTGCACTACCCTATGTGGCCACACGGTGTCACTCTTGCTCCATGCAGGAAATGCTCTGGGCATTACCCTGCATGGCCACACAGTGTTACTGTTGCTCCATGCGTGAAATGCTCTGGGCATTACTGTGATGGAGTCGGGACTGTCTGTGTGGGGGATGGGAGAGCAAGGGGTGACATTAGGTCAGGGGCCCCAACACCAGCTCCAGCGGCCCAACCCCTGAGCGCCCGAACCATAGCTCCAGGGGCCTAACCCCTGGGGGCCCCAACACCAGCTTCAAGGGCCCAACCCCTGGGGGCCCCAAAACCAGCTCCAGGGGCCCAATCCCTGAGCGCCCGAACCATAGCTACAGGGGCCTAGCCCCTGGGGCCCCAACACCAGCTCCAGGGGCCCAACCCCTGGGGGCCCCAACACCAGCTCCAGGGTCCCAAACCCTTAGCGCCTGAACCATAGCTCCAGGGCCCTAATCCCTGAGGGCCCCAACACCAGCTCCAGGGGCCCAACCCCTGAGCGCCCCGAACCATAGCTATAGGGGCCTAACCCCCGGGGCCCCAACCCCACCTCCAGGGGCCCAACCCCTGGGGGCCCCAACACCAGCTCCAGGGGCCCAACCCCTGAGCGCCCGAACCATAGCTCCAGGGGCCTAAACCCTGGGGGGCCCAACCACAGCTCCAGGGGCCCAACCCCTGCGAACCCCAACACAATCTCCAGGAACTCAAAACCTGGGGCCCCAACAGCAGCTCCAGGGGCCCCACCCCTGGGGCCCTCGACCCTAGCTCCAGGGAAACCAACCCCTGAGCGCCCGAACCATAGCTCAGGGGTCCAACCCCTGAGTGGCTGAACCATAGCTCCACGGGCCTAAAACCTGGGTCCCCAACACCAGCTCCAGGGGCCCAACCCCAGAGCGCCCGAAACATAGCTCCTAGGGGCCCAATCCCTGGGGGCCCCAACACCAGCTCCAGGGGCCCAACCGCTGGGGCCCTCCACCCCAGCTCCAGGGGCCCAACCCCTGAGCGCCCGAACCATAGCTCCAGGGGCCCAACCCCTGAGCGCCTGAACCATAGCTCCAGGGCCCTAACCCCCTGGGTCCCCAACACCAGCTCCAGGGGCCCAACCCCTTGGGCCCCAACACCAGCTCCAGGGGCCCAACCAATGAGCGGCCGAACCAAAGATCCAGGGCTAACCCCTGGAGGCCCCAACCGCAGCTCCAGGGTCCCAACCACTGGAGGCCCCAAAACCAGCTCCAGGGTCCCAACCCCTGAGCGCCTGAACCATAGCTCCAGGGGCCTAACCCCTGGGTCCCCAACACCAGCTGCAGGAGCCCAACCCCTGGGAGCCCCAACACCAGCTCCAGGGGCAGAACCCCCAGAGTGAGCAAACCATAGCTCTAGGGGCCTATTCCCTGGGGGCCCGCACGCCAGCTCCAAGGGCCCAACCCCTGAGAGCCCCGAACCATAACCCCTGGGGCCCCAACACCAGCTCCAGGGGCCCAACCCCTGGGAGTCCCAACACCAGCTACAGGGGCCCAACCCCAGAGCTCCCGAACCATAGCTCCATGCGGGGAAATGGCTCTGTGCACTACCCTATGTGGCCACACGGTGTCACTCTTGCTCCATGCAGGAAATGCTCTGGGCATTACCCTGCATGGCCACACAGTGTTACTGTTGCTCCATGCGTGAAATGCTCTGGGCATTACTGTGATGGAGTCGGGACTGTCTGTGTGGGGGGATGGGAGAGCAAGGGGTGACATTAGGTCAGGGGCCCCAACACCAGCTCCAGCGGCCCAACCCCTGAGCGCCCGAACCATAGCTCCAGGGGCCCAACCCTGGGGGCCCCAAAACCAGCTCCAGGGGCCCAACCCTGGAGTACCCGAACCATAGCTCCAGGGGACTAACCCCTGGGGCCCCAACACGAGCTCCAGGGCCCAACCCCTGGGAGCCCCAACACCAGCTCCAGGGGCCCAACCCCTGAGCGCCGAACCATAGCTCCAGGGGCCTAAAACCTGGGGGGCCAACACAGCTCCAGGGGCCCAACCCCTGCGAACCCCAACCACAAGCTCCAGAACTCCAAACCCTGGGGGCCCCAACAGCAGCTCCAGGGGCCCAACCCCTGGGGCCCCAACCCAGCTCCAGGGGCCCAACCCCTGAGCGCCCGAACCATAGCTCCGGGGTCCAACCCGAGTGCCTGAAACCATAGCCCAGGGGCCTAAACACCTGGGTTCCCAACACCGCTCCAGGGGCCCACCCCTGGCGCCCCGAACCATAGCTCCAGGGGCCCAATCCCTGGGGGGCCCAACACCAGCTCCGGGGCCCAACCCCTGGTCCCGCCCACCCAGCTCCAGGGGCCCAACCCTGAGGCCCGAACCATAGCTCCAGGGCCCTAACCCCTGGGGGGACCAACACCAGCTCCAGGGGCCCCACCCCTTGGGGCCCAACACCAGCTCCAGGGGCCCAACCCCTGAGCCCGAACCATAGCTCCAGGGGCCTAAACCCCTGGGGGGCCCAACCACAGCTCCAGGGGCCCAACCCCTGCGAACCCAACACAATCTCCAGGAACTCAAAACCTGGGGCCCCAACAGCAGCTCCAGGGGCCCCACCCCTGGGGCCCTCGACCCTAGCTCCAGGGGCCCAACCCTGAGCGCCGAACCATAGCCCAGGGGTCAAACCCTGAGTGCCTGAACCATAGCTCCACGGGCCTAAACCTGGTCCCCAACACCAGCTCCAGGGGCCCAAACCCCTGAGCGCCCGAACCATAGCTATAGGGGCCTAACCCCCGGGGGCCCCAATCCCACCTCCAGGGGCCCAACCCCTGGGGGCCCCAACACCAGCTCCAGGGGCCCAACCCCTGAGCGCCCGAACCATAGCTCCAGGGGCCTAAACCCTGGGGGGCCCAACCACAGCTCCAGGGGCCCAACCCCTGCGAACCCCAACACAATCTCCAGGAACTCAAAACCTGGGGGCCCCAACAGCAGCTCCAGGGGCCCCACCCCTGGGGCCCTCGACCCTAGCTCCAGGGAACCAACCCCTGAGCGCCCGAACCATAGCTCCAGGGGTTCAACCCCTGAGTGCCTGAACCATAGCTCCACGGGCCTAAAACCTGGGTCCCCAACACCAGCTCCAGGGGCCCAACCCCAGAGCGCCCGAAACATAGCTCCAGGGGCCCAATCCCTGGGGGCCCCAACACCAGCTCCAGGGGCCCAACCGCTGGGGCCCTCCACCCCAGCTCCAGGGGCCCAACCCCTGAGCGCCCCGAACCATAGCTCCAGGGGCCCAACCCCTGAGCGCCAGAACCATAGCTCCAGGGCCCTAACCCCTGGGTCCCCAACACCAGCTCCAGGGGCCCAACCCCTTGGGGCCCCAACACCAGCTTCCAGGGGCCCAACCAATGAGCGGCCGAACCAAAGATCAGGGTCTAACCCCCTGGAGGCCCAACCGCAGCTCCAGGGTCCCAACCACTGGAGGCCCCAAAACCAGCTCCAGGGTCCCAACCCCTGAGCGCCTGAACAATAGCTCCAGGGGCCTAACCCCTTGGTCCCCAACACCATCTGCAGGAGCCAACCCTGGGAGCCCCAAACACCAGCTCCAGGGGCAGACCCCAGAAGTGAGCAAACCATAGCTCTAGGGGCCTATTCCCTGGGGGCCCGCACGCCAGCTCCAAGGCCCAACCCCTGAGCGCTCACGAACCTTAACCCCTGGGGCCCCAACACCAGCTCCAGGGGCCCAAACCCCTGGGAGTCCCAACACCAGCTACAGGGCCCAACCCCAGAGCTCCCGAACCATAGCTCCATGCGGGGAAATGCTCTGTGCACTACCCTATGTGGCCACACGGTGTCACTCTGGCTCCATGCAGGAAATGCTCTGGGCATTACCCTGCATGGCCACACAGTGTTACTGTTGCTCCATGCGTGAAATGCTCTGGGCATTACTGTGATGGAGTCGGGACTGTCTGTGTGGGGATGGGAGAGCAAGGGGTGACATTAGGTCAGGGGCCAACACCAGCTCCAGCGGCCCAACCCCTGAGCGCCCGAACCATAGCTCCAGGGGCCCAACCCCTGGGGGCCCAACACCAGCTCCAAGGGCCCAACCCTGGGGGCCCCAAAACCAGCTCCAGGGGCCCACTCCCTGAGCGCCCGAACCATAGCTACAGGGGCCTAGCCCCTGGGGCCCCAACACCAGCTCCAGGGGCCCAACCCCTGGGGGCCCCAACACCAGCTCAGGGTCCCAAACCCTTAGCGCCTGAAACATAGCTCCAGGGGCTAATCCCTGAGGGCCCCAACACCAGCTCCAGGGGCCCAACCCCTGAGCGCCCCAAACCATAGCTATAGGGGCCTAACCCCCGGGGGCCCAACCCCACCTCCAGGGGCCCAACCCCTGGGGGCCCAACACCAGCTCCAGGGGCCCAACCCCTGAGCCCCGAACCATAGCTCCAGGGGCTAAACCCTGGGGGCCCACACACAGCTCCAGGGGCCCAACAACCCCTGCGAACCCAAACACAATCTCCAGGAACTCAAAACCTGGGGGCCCCAACAGCAGCTCCAGGGGCCCCACCCCTGGGGCCCTCGACCCTAGCTCCAGGGAACCAAACCCTGAGCGCCCGAACCATAGCTCCAGGGGCCAACCCTGAGTGCCTGAACCATAGCTCCACGGGCCTAAAACCTGGGTCCCCAACACCAGCTCCAGGGGCCCAACCCTGAGCGCCGAACCATAGCTCCAGGGGCCCAACCCCGGGGGCCCCAACACCAGTCCAGGGGCCCAACCCCTGGGGGCCCCAACACCAGCTTCCAGGGGCCCAACCCCTGAGCGCCCGAACCATAGCTCCAGGGGCCCAAACCCTGGGGGGCCCAAAACCACAGCTCCAGGGGCCCAACCCCTGGAACCCCAACACAATCTCAGGAACTCAAACCCTGGGGGCCCCAACAGCAGCTCCAGGGGCCCAACCCCTGGGGCCCCGACCCTAGCTCCAGGGAACCAACCCCTGAGCGCCCGAACCAAGCCCGGGCCAACCCCTGAGGGCCGAAACATAGCTCCACGGGCCCAAAACTGGGGCCCCAAAACCAGCTCCAGGGTCCCAACCCAGGAGCGCCGAAACATAGCTCCAGGGGCCCAATCCTGGGGCCCCAACACCAGCTCCAGGGGCCCAACCGCTGGGGCCCCCACCCCAGCTCCAGGGGCCAACCCCTGGGAGCCCCAACACCAGCTCCAGGGGAAGAACCCCAGAGTGAGCAAACCATAGCTCTAGGGGCCTATTCCCTGGGGGCCCGCACGCCAGCTCCAAGGGCCCAACCCCTGAGCGCCCCTCGAACCTTAACCCCTGGGGCCCCAACACCCAGCTCCAGGGGCCCAACCCCTGGAGTCCCAACACCAGCTACAGGGGCCCAACCCCAGAGCTCCCGAACCATAGCTCCATGCGGGGAAATGCTCTGTGCACTACCCTATGTGGCCACACGGTGTCACTCTTGCTCCATGCAGGAAATGCTCTGGGCATTACCCTGCATGGCCACACAGTGTTACTGTTGCTCCATGCGTGAAATGCTCTGGGCATTACTGTGATGGAGTCGGGACTGTCTGTGTGGGGGATGGGAGAGCAAGGGGTGACATTAGGTCAGGGGCCCCAACACCAGCTCCAGCGGCCCAACCCCTGAGCGCCCGAACCATAGCTCCAGGGCCTAACCCTGGGGGCCCCAACACCAGCTCCAAGGGCCCAACCCCTGGGGGCCCAAAACCAGCTCCAGGGGCCCAATCCCTGAGCGCCCGAACCATAGCTACAGGGCCTAGCCCTGGGGCCCAACACAGCTCCAGGGGCCCAACCCCTGGGGGCCCCAACACCAGCTCCAGGGTCCCAAACCCTTAGCGCTAACCATAGCTCCAGGGGCCTAATCCCTGAGGGCCCAACACAGCTCCAGGGCCCAACCCCTGAGCGCGCCGAACCATAGCTATAGGGGCCTAACCCCGGGGGCCCAACCCCACCTCCAGGGGCCCAACCCCTGGGGCCCCAACACCAGCTCCAGGGGCCCAACCCCTGAGCGCCCGAACCATAGCTCCAGGGGCCTAAACCCTGGGGGGCCCAACACAGCTCCAGGGGCCCAACCCCTGCGAACCCCAACACAATCTCCAGGAACTCAAAACCTGGGGGCCCCAACAGCAGCTCCAGGGGCCCCACCCCTGGGGCCCTCGACCCTAGCTCCAGGGAACCAACCCCTGAGCGCCCGAACCATAGCTCCAGGGGTCCAACCCCTGAGTGCCTGAACCATAGCTCCACGGGCCTAAAACCTGGGAGTCCCAACACCAGCTCCAGGGGCCCAACCCCAGAGCGCCCGAACCATAGCTCCAGGGGCCAAACCCCTGGGGGCCCCAACCCAGCTCCAGGGGCCCAACCCCTGGGGCCCCAACACCAGCTCCAGGGGCCCAACCCCTGAGCGCCGAACCATAGCTCCAGGGGCCCAAACCCTGGGGGCCCAACCATAGCTCCAGGGGCCCAACCCCCTGGGTCCCCAACACCAGCTCCGGGGGCCCAACACAGCTCCAGGGCCCAACCCCTGGGGCCCCAACACCAGCTCCAGGGAACCAACCCCTGAGCGCCGAACCAAGCTCCAGGGGCCAACCCCTGAGGCCTAACCATAGCTCCAGGGACCTGGGCCCCAACAACCAGCTCCAGGGGCCCAACCCCTGGGGCCCCAACCCAGCTCCAGGGGCCCAACCCTGAGCGCGAACCATCGCTCCAGGGCCCAACCCCGGGCCCTGAACACCAGCTCCAGGGGCCTAAACACCATGGGGTCCCCAACACCAGCTGCAGGAGCCCAACCCCTGGGAGCCCCAACACCAGCTCCAGGGGCAGAACCCCAGAGTGAGCAAACCATAGCCTAGGGGCCTATTCCCTGGGGGCCCGCACGCCAGCTCCAAGGGCCCAACCCCTGAGCGCCCGAACCTTAACCCCTGGGGCCCCAACACCAGCTCCAGGGGCCCAAACCCCTGGGAGTCCAACACCAGCTACAGGGGCCCCAACCCCAGAGCTCCCGAACCATAGCTCCATGCGGGGAAATGCTCTGTGCACTACCCTATGTGGCACACGGTGTCACTCTTGCTCCATGCAGGAAATGCTCTGGGCATTACCCTGCATGGCCACACAGTGTTACTGTTGCTCCATGCGTGAAATGCTCTGGGCATTACGTGATGGAGTCGGGGACTGTCTGTGTGGGGGATGGGAGAGCAAGGGGTGACATTAGGTCAGGGGCCCAAACACCAGCTCCAGCGGCCCAACCCTGAGCGCCCGAACATAGCTCCAGGGGCCTAACCCCTGGGGGCCCAACACCAGCTCCAAGGGCCCAACCCTGGGGGCCCCAAAACCAGCTCCAGGGGCCCAATCCCTGAGCGCCCGAACCATAGCTACAGGGGCCTAGCCCCTGGGGCCCCAACACCAGCTCCAGGGGCCCAACCCCTGGGGGCCCCAACACCAGCTCCAGGGTCCCAAACCCTTAGCGCCTGAACCATAGCTCCAGGGGCTAATCCCTGAGGGCCCCAACACCAGCTCCAGGGGCCAACCCCTGAGCGCCCAGAAACATAGCTATAGGGGCTAACCCCCGGGGGCCCCAACCCCACCTCAGGGGCCCAACCCCTGGGGGCCCCAACACCAGCTCCAGGGGCCCAACCCCTGAGCGCCCGAACCATAGCTCCAGGGCCTAAACCCTGGGGGCCCAACCACAGCTCAGGGGCCCAACCCCTGCGAACCCCAACACAATCTACAGGAACTCAAAACCTGGGGGGCCCAAACAGCAGCTCCAGGGGCCCCACACCCTGGGGCCTCGACCCTAGCTCCAGGGAACCAACCCCTGAGCGCCCGAAACATAGCTCCAGGGGTCCAACCCCTGAGTGCCTGAACCATAGCTCCACGGGCCTAAAACCTGGGTCCCAAACACCAGCTCCAGGGGCCCAACCCCAGAGCGCCCGAAACATAGCTCCAGGGGCCCACCCCCGGGGGCCCCAACCCCAGCCCAGGGGCCCAACCGCTGGGGCCCTCCACCCCAGCTCCAGGGGCCCAACCCCTGAGCGCCCGAACCATAGCTCCAGGGGCCCAACCTGAGCGCCTGAACCATAGCTCCAGGGCCTAACCCCTGGTCCCCAACACCAGCTCCAGGGGCCCAAACCCTTGGGGCCCCAACACCAGCTCCAGGGGCCCAACAATGAGCGGCCGAACCAAAGATCAGGGGCTAACCCTGGAGGCCCCAACCGCAGCTCCAGGGTCCCAACCACTGGAGGCCCCAAAACCAGCTCCAGGGTCCCAACCCCTGAGCGCCTGAACCATAGCTCCAGGGGCTAACCCCTGGGTCCCAACACCAGCTGCAGGAGCCCAACCCTGGGAGCCCCAACACCAGCTCCAGGGGCAGAACCCCAGAGTGAGCAAACCATAGCTCTAGGGGCCTATTCCTGGGGGCCCGCACGCCAGCTCCAAGGGCCCAACCCTGAGCGCACGACCTTAACCCTGGGGCCCAACACCAGCTCCAGGGGCCAAACCCCTGGGAGTCCCAACAACAGCTACAGGGGCCCAACCCCAGAGCTCCCGAACCATAGCTCCATGAGGGGAAATGCTCGTGCACTACCCTATGTGGCCACACGGTGTCACTCTTGCTCCATGCAGGAAATGCTCTGGGCATTACCCTGCATGGCCCAACAGTGTTACTGTGCTCCATGCGTGAAATGCTCTGGGCATTACTGTGATGGAGTCGGGACTGTCTGTGTGGGGGATGGGAGAGCAAGGGGTGACATTAGGTCAGGGGCCCCAACACCAGCTCCAGCGGCCCAACCCCTGAGCGCACCGAACATAGCTCCAGGGGCCTAACCCCTGGGGGCCCCAACACCAGCTCCAAGGGCCCAACCCATGGGGGCCCCAAAACCAGCTCCAGGGGCCCAATCCCTGAGCGCCCGAACCATAGCTACAGGGGCCTAGCCCCTGGGGCCCCAACACCAGCTCCAGGGGCCCAACCCCTGGGGCCCCAACACCAGCTCCAGGGTCCCAAACCCTTAGCGCCCTGAACCATAGCTCCACGGGCCTAATAACTGAGGGCACCAACACCAGCTCCAGGGGCCCAACCCCTGAGCGCCCGAACCATAGCTATCGGTAAAGGGCTAACCCCCGGGGGCCCCAAACCCACTCCAGGGGCCAACCTGGGGGCCCCAAACACCAGCTCCAGGGGCTCACACCCCTGAGCGCCCGAACCATAGCTCTCAGGGGCCTAAAACCTGAGGGGCCCAACACAGCTCCAGGGGCCCAACCCCTGAGAACACCCCAACACAATCTCCAGGAACTCAAAAACCTGGGGGCCCCAACAGCAGCTCCAGGGCCCCACCCTGGGGCCCTCGAACCTAGCTCAAGGGAACAACCCTGAGCGCCAGAACAATAGTCCCAGGGGTCCAACCCCTGAGTGCCTGAACCATAGCTCCACGGCCCTAAAACCTGGGTACCCAAACACCAGCTCCAGGGGCCCAACCCCTGAGCGCCCGAACCATAGCTATAGGGGCCTAAACCCCTGGGGCCCAATCCCACAGGGGCAACCCCTGGGGGCCCCAACACCAGCTCCAGGGGCCCAACCTGAGCGCCGAACCATAGCTCCAGGGGCAGAAAACCCTGAGGGGAAACAACAATAGCTCCAGGGGCCCAACCCCTCGAACCCCAACACAATATCCAGGAACTCAAAACCTGGGGGCCCACAGCAGCTCCAGGGGCCCCAACCCTGGGGCACTCGACCTAGCCCAGGGAACTAACCCATGAGTGCCCGAACCATAGCTCCAGGGG
>NW_026114738.1:0-50529 GCF_025201925.1 Gopherus flavomarginatus | reverse complement strand
TTGGGGCCCAACCCTGGGGGCCCCGAACCAATAGCTCCAGGGCCAACCCCTGGGGGCCCAAACCATAGCTCCAGGGGCCCAACCCTGGTGGCCCCAACACCAGCTCCAGGGCCCAACCCCTGGGGACCTGAACCATAGATCCAGGGGCCAAACCCTGGGGGCCCCAACATCAGCTCAGGGGCCCAACCCCTGGGTGGCAAGAACATAGCTCAGGGGCCAACCCTGGGGGCCCCAACACCAGCTCCAGGGGCCCAACCCCTGGGGGCCCGAACCATAGCTCCAGGGCCCAAACCCTGGGGCCCCAACAGCCGCTCCAGGGCCCAACCCCTGGGGGCCCAACCATAGCTCCAGGGGCCCAACCCCTGGGGCCCAAACACCAGCTCCAGGGGCCAAACCCCTGGGGGCCCGAACATAGCTCCAGGGGCCCAAACCCCTGGGGGCCCCCAACACCAGCTCCAGGGGCCCAACCCCTGGGGCCCCAAACCATAGCTCAGGGCCCAACCCTGGGGGCCCGAACCATAGCTCCAGGGGCCCAACCCCTGGGGGCCCCAACACCAGCTCCAGGGGCCCAACCCCTGGGGGCCCGAACCATAGCTCCAGGGCCCAACCCCTGGGGCCCCAACACCAGCTCCAGGGGCCCAACCCTGGGGGCCCGAACCATAGCTCCAGGGGCCCAACCCCTGGGGGCCCCAACACCAGCTCCAGGGGCCCAACCCCTGGGGGCCCGAACCATAGCTCCAGGGGCCCAAACCCTGGGGGCCCCAACACCAGCTCAGGGGCCAACCCCTGGGGGCCCGAAACATAGCTCCAGGGGCCCAACCCCTGGGGGCCCCAACACCAGCTCCAGGGGCCCAACCCCTGGGGGCCCCAACACCAGCTCCAGGGGCCCAAACCCTGGGGCCCGAACCATAGCTCCAGGGGCCCAACCCCTGGGGGCCCCAACACCAGCTCCAGGGGCCCAAACCCTGGGGGCCCGAAACATAGCTCCAGGGGCCAACCCCTGGGGGCCCCAACACCCAGCTCCAGGGGCCCAAACCCTGGGGGCCCGAACCAAGCTCCAGGGGCCCAACCCCTGGGGGCCCGAACCATAGCTCCAGGGGCCCAACCCCTGGGGGCCCCAACACCAGCTCCAGGGGCCAACCCCTGGGGCCCCGAACCATAGCTCCAGGGGCCAAACCCCAGGGGCCCCAACACCAGCTCCAGGGGCCCAACCCCTGGGGGCCCGAACCATAGCTCCAGGGGCCCAACCCTGGGGGCCCCAACACCAGCTCCAGGGGCCCAACCCCTGGGGGCCCGAACCATAGCTCCAGGGGCCCAAACCCTGGGGGCCCCAACACCAGCTCCAGGGGCCCAAACCCTGGGGGCCCGAACCATAGCTCCAGGGGCCAACCCCTGGGGGCCCCAACACCGCTCCAGGGGCCCAACCCTGGGGGCCCGAACCATAGCTCCAGGGGCCCAACCCTGGGGGCCCGAACCATAGCTCCAGGGGCCCAAAACCCTGGGGGCCCCAACACAGCTCCAGGGGCCCAACCCCTGGGGGCCCGAACCATAGCTCCAGGGGCCCAACCCCTGGGGCCCCAACACCAGCTCCAGGGGCCCAACCCCTGGGGGCCCGAACCATAGCTCCAGGGGCCCAACCCCTGGGGGCCCCAACACCAGCTCCAGGGGCCCAACCCCTGGGGGCCCGAACCATAGCTCCAGGGGCCCAACCCCTGGGGGCCCCAACACCGCTCCAGGGGCCCAACCCCTGGGGCCCGAACCATAGCTCCAGGGGCCCAACCCCTGGGGGCCCCAACACTAGCTCCAGGGGCCCAACCCCTGGGGCCCGAACCATAGCTCCAGGGGCCCAACCCCTGGGGGCCCCAACACCAGCTCCAGGGGCCCACCCCTGGGGGCCCGAAACCATAGCTCCAGGGGCCCAACCCCTGGGGGCCCCAACCATAGCTCCAGGGGCCAACCCCTGGGGGCCCCAACACCAGCTCCAGGGGCCCAACCCCTGGGGGCCCGAACCATAGCTCCAGGGGCCCAACCCCTGGGGCCCCAACACCAGCTCCAGGGGCCCAACCCCTGGGGGCCCGAAAACCATAGCTCCAGGGGCCCAACCCCTGGGGGCCCCAAACACCAGCTCCAGGGGCCCAACCCCTGGGGGCCCCAACACCAGCTCCAGGGGCCCAACCCCTGGGGCCCGAACCATAGCTCCAGGGGCCCAACCCCTGGGGGCCCCAACACCAGCTCCAGGGGCCAAACCCTGGGGCCCGAACCATAGCTCCAGGGGCCAAACCCTGGGGGCCCCAACACCAGCTCCAGGGGCCCAACCCCTGGGGGCCCGAACCATAGCTCCAGGGGCCCAACCCCTGGGGGCCCCAACACCATAGCTCCAGGGGCCCAACCCCTGGGGGCCCGAACACCAGCTCCAGGGGCCCTAACCCTGGGGGGCCCGAACCATAGCTCCAGGGGCCCAAACCCTGGGGGCACCAACACCAGCTCCAGGGGCCCAAACCCTGGGGGCCCGAACCATAGCTCCAGGGGCCCAACCCCTGGGGGCCCGAACCATAGCTCCAGGGGCCCAACCCCTGGGGGCCCGAACCATAGCTCCAGGGGCCCAACCCCTGGGGGCCCCAACACCAGCTCCAGGGGCCCAACCCCTGGGGGCCCGAACCATAGCTCCAGGGGCCCAAACCCTGGGGGCCCCAACACCAGCTCCAGGGGCCCAACCCCTGGGGCCCGAACCATAGCTCCAGGGGCCCAACCCTGGGGGCCCAACATAGCTCCAGGGGCCCAACCCTGGGGGCCCAACACCAGCTCCAGGGGCCCAACCCTGGGGGCCCGAACCATAGCTCCAGGGGCCCAAACCCTGGGGGCCCCAACACCAGCTCCAGGGGCCCAACCCCTGGGGGCCCGAACCATAGCTCCAGGGGCCCAACCCCTGGGGGCCCCAACACCAGCTCCAGGGGCCCAACCCCTGGGGGCCCGAACCATAGCTCCAGGGGCCCAACCCCTGGGGGCCCCAAACACAGCTCCAGGGGCCCAACCCCTGGGGGCCCGAACCATAGCTCCAGGGGCCCAAACCCTGGGGGCCCGAACCATAGCTCCAGGGGCCCAACCCCTGGGGGCCCGAACACCAGCTCCAGGGGCCCAACCCCTGGGGGCCCAACACCAGCTCCAGGGGCCCAACCCCTGGGGGCCCGAACCATAGCTCCAGGGGCCCAACCCCTGGGGGCCCCAACACCAGCTCCAGGGGCCCAAACCCTGGGGGCCGAACCATAGCTCCAGGGGCCAAACCCCTGGGGCCCCAACACCAGCTCCAGGGGCCCAACCCTGGGGGCCCGAAACCATAGCTCCAGGGGCCCAACCCCTGGGGCCCGAAACCATAGTCCAGGGGCCCAACACCTGGGGGCCCCAACACAGCTCCCAAGGGCCCTCAACCCCTGGGGGCCCGAACCATAGCTCCAGGGGACCAACCCCTGGGGGCCCGAAACCATAGCTCCAGGCCCAACCCCTGGGGGACGCAAACACAGCTCCAGGGCCCAACCCCTGGGGCCCGAACCATAGCTCCAGGGGCCCAACCCCTGGGTGGCCCCAACACCAGCTCCATGGGCCCAACCCCTTGGGGCCACGAACCATGCTCCAGGGCCCAACCCCTGGGGCACCAACACCAGCTCCAGGGGTCCCAACCCCATGGGGGCCCGAACCATAGCTCCAGGAACTCCAACCTCCTGGGGCCCGAACCATAGCTCCAGGGGCCCAACCCTCGGGGGCCCAAACACCAGCTCCAGGGTGCCCAACCCCTGGGGCCCGAACCATAGCTCCAGGGTCCAACCCCCTGGGGGCCCCAACACCAGCTCCCGGGGCCCAACCCCTGGGGGCCCGAACCATAGCTCCAGGGACCCAACCCCTGGGGGCCCCAACACCAGCTCCAGGGGCCCAACCCCTGGGGCCCGAACCATAGCTCCAGGGGCCCAACCCCTGGGGGGCCGAACCATAGCTCCAGGGGCCCAACCCCTGGGGGCCCAACACCAGCTCCAGGGGCCCAACCCCTGGGGGCCCGAACCATAGCTCCAGGGGCCCAACCCCTGGGGGCCCCAACACCAGCTCCAGGGGCCCAACCCCTGGGGGCCCGAACCATAGCTCCAGGGGCCCAAACCCCTGGGGGCCCCCAACACCAGCCCAGGGGCCCAAAAAACTCAGGGGCCCCCCCCTGGGGCCCGAACCATAGCTCCAGGGCCCCAACCCCTGGGGGCCCAACACCAGCTCCAGGGGCCCAACCCCTGGGGGCCCGAACCATAGCTCCAGGGGCCCAACCCCTGGGGGCCCCAACACCAGCTCCAGGGGCCCAACCCCTGGGGGCCCGAACCATAGCTCCAGGGGCCCAACCCCTGGGGGCCCAACACCAGCTCCAGGGGCCCAACCCCTGGGGGCCCCAACCCAAGCTCCAGGGGCCCAACCCCTGGGGGCCCGAACCATAGCTCCAGGGGCCCAACCCCTGGGCCCCAAACCATAGCTCCAGGGCCCAACCCCTGGGGGCCAACCAGCTCCAGGGGCCCAACCCCTGGGGGCCCAAACCATGCTCCAGGGGCCCAACCCTGGGGGCCCCAACACAGCTCCAGGGGCCCAACCCCTGGGGGCCCGAACCATAGCTCCAGGGGCCCAACCCCTGGGGGCCCCAACCATAGCTCCAGGGGCCCAACCCCTGGGGGCCCGAACATAGCTCCAGGGGCCCAACCCCTGGGGGCCCAAACACAGCTCCAGGGGCCCAACCCCTGGGGGCCCGAACCATAGCTCCAGGGGCCCAAACCTGGGGGCCCAACACCAGCTCCAGGGGCCCAACCCCTGGGGGCCCGAACCATAGCTCCAGGGCCCAACCCTGGGTCAACCGAACATAGCTCCAGGGCCCAACCCCTGGGGGCCCCAACACCAGCTCCAGGGGCCCAACCCCTGGGGGCCCGAACCATAGCTCCAGGGGCCCAACCCCTGGGGCCCCGAACCATAGCTCCAGGGGCCCAACCCCTGGGGCCCCAACACCAGCTCAGGGGCCCAACCCCCGGGGGCCGAACCATAGCTCCAGGGGCCCAACCCCCGGGGGCCCCCAACACCAGCTCCAGGGGCCCAACAGCCTGGGGCCCCAACACCAGCTCCAGGGGCACAACCCCTGTGGGCCCGAACCATAGCTCCAGGGGCCAAACCCCTGGGGGCCCCAACACTAGCTTCTAGGTGCCCAACCCCTGGGGGCCCGAACCATAGCTCCAGGGGCCCAACCCCCTGGGGGCCCCAACACCAGCTCCAGGGGCCCAACCCCCTGGGGGCCCGAACCATAGCTCCAGGGCCCAACCCCTGGAGTGCTCGAACCATAGCTCCAGGGGCCCAAACCCTGGGGGCCCAAACATAGCTCCAGGGGCCCAACCCCTGGGGGCCCGAACCATAGCCCAGGGGCCCGGGGGCCCAACCCCTGGGGGCCCCAACACCAGCTCCAGGGGCCCAACCCCTGGGGGCCCGAACCATAGCTCCAGGGGCCCAACCCCTGGGGGCCCCAACACCAGCTCCAGGGGCCCAACCCCTGGGGGCCCGAACCATAGCTCCAGGGGCCCAACCCCTGGGGGCCCAAACCATAGCTCCAGGGGCCCAACCCCTGGGGGCCCGAACCATAGCTCCAGGGGCCCAACCCCTGGGGCCCCAACACCAGCTCCAGGGGCCCAACCCCTGGGGGCCCGAACATAGCTCCAGGGGCCCAACCCCTGGGGCCCCAACACCAGCTCCAGGGGCCCAACCCCTGGGGGCCGAACCATAGCTCCAGGGGCCCAACCCCTGGGGGCCCAACACCAGCTCCAGGGGCCCAACCCCTGGGGGCCCAAACCATAGCTCCAGGGGCCCAACCCCTGGGGCCCCAACACCAGCTCCAGGGGCCCAACCCCTACGGGTCCGAACCATAGCTCCAGGGGCCCACCCCTCCCAACACCAGCTCCGGGCCCAACCCTGGGGGCCCGAACCATAGCTCCAGGGGCCCAACCCCTGGGGCCCGAACCATAGCTCCAGGGGCCCAACCCCTGGGGGCCCCAACACAGCTCCAGGGGCCCAACCCCTGGGGGCCCGAACCATAGCTCCAGGGCCCAACCCCTGGGGGCCCCAACACCAGCTCCAGGGCCCAAACCCTGGGGGCCCGAACCATAGCTCCAGGGGCCCAACCCCTGGGGGCCCCAACACCAGCTCCAGGGGCCCAACCCCTGGGGGCCCGAACCATAGCTCCAGGGGCCCAACCCCTGGGGGCCCCAACACCAGCTCCAGGGGGCCAACCCCTGGGGGGCCCGAACCATAGCTTGGCCCCAAGGGGCCCAACCAACCAGGCCCCCAAACCTGGGGGCCCCAACACCAAGGGGCCCAAACCCTGGGGGCCCAAACAGCTCCGGGCCCAACCCCTGGGGGCCCCAACACCAGCTCCAGGGGCCCAACCCCTGGGGGCCCGAAACCATAGCTCCAGGGGCCCAACCCCTGGGGGCCCGAACACCAGCTCCAGGGGCCCAACCCCTGGGGGCCCCAACACCAGCTCCAGGGGCCCAACCCCTGGGGGCCCGAAACATAGCTCCAGGGGCCCAACCCCTGGGGGCCCCAACACCAGCTCCAGGGGCCCAACCCCTGGGGGCCCGAAACATAGCTCCAGGGGCAACCCCTGGGGGCCCCAACACCAGCTCCAGGGGCCCAACCCCTGGGGGCCCGAACCATAGCTCCAGGGGCCCAACCCCTGGGTGCCCCAACCATAGCTCCAGGGGCCCAACCCCTGGGGGCCCGAATCATAGCTCCAGGGGCCCAACCCCTGGGGGCCCGAACCATAGCTCCAGGGGCCCAACCCCTGGGGGCCCCAACACCAGCTCCAGGGGCCCAACCCCTGGGGGACCGAAACATAGCTCCAGGGTCCCAACCCCTGGGGGCCCGAACCATAGCTCCAGGGGCCCAACCCCTGGGGCCCGAACACCAGCTCCAGGGGCCCAACCCCGGGGGCCCGAACCATAGCTCCAGGGGCCCAACCCCTGGGGGCCCCAACACCAGCTCCAGGGGTCCAAACCCTGGGGGCCCGAACCATAGCTCCAGGGGCCCAAACCTGGGGGGCCCCAACGCATGCTCCAGGGGCCCAAACCCTGGGGGCCCGAACCATAGCTCCAGGGGCCCAACCCCTGGGGGCCCGAACCATAGCTCCAGGGGCCCAAACCCTGGGGGCCCCAACACCAGCTCCAGGGGCCCAACCCCTGGGGGCCCGAACCATAGCTCCAGGGGCCCAACCCCTGGGGCCCCAACACCCACAGCAGGGGCCCAACCCCAGGGGGCCCGAAACATAGCTCCAGGGGCCCAACCCTGGGGGCCCAACACCAGCTCCAGGGGCCCAACCCTGGGGGACCGAACCATAGCTCCAGGGGCCCAACCCCTGGGGGCCCCAACACCTAGCTCCAGGGCCCAACCCTGGGGGCCCGAAACACTAGCTCCAGGGGCCCAACCCCTGGGGGCCCCAACACCTAGTCTCCAGGGGCCCAAACCCTGGGGGCCTCGAACACCAGCTCCAGGGGCCCAACCCTGGGGCCCGAACCATAGCTCCAGGGGCCCAACCCCTGGGGGCCCCAACACCAGCTTCCAGGGGCCCAACCCCTGGGGCCCGAACCATAGCTCCAGGGCCCAACCCCTGGGGGCCCACACCAGCTCCAGGGCCCAACCATGGGGTCCCGAACCATAGCTCCAGGGGCCCAACCCCTGGGGGCCCCAACACCAGCTCCAGGGGCCCAACCCCTGGGGCCCGAACACCTAGCTCCAGGGGCCCAACCCCTGGGGGCCCGAAACCATAGCTTCCAGGGGCCCAACCCCTGGGGCCCCAACACCAGCTCCAGGGGCCAACCCCTGGGGGCCGAACCATAGCTCCAGGGGCCCAACCCCTGGGGGCCCGAACCATAGCTCCAGGGGCCCAACCCCTGGGGGCCCCAACATAGCTCCAGGGGCCCAACCCCTGGGGGCCGAACCATAGCTCCAGGGGCCCAACCCCTGGGGGCCCGAACCATAGCTCCAGGGCCCAAACCCTGGGGGCCCCAACCATAGCTCCAGGGGCCCAACCCTGGGGGCCCAACACCAGCTCCAGGGGCCCAACCCGGGGGGCCCGAACCATAGCTCCAGGGGCCCAACCCTGGGGGCCCGAACACATAGCTCCAGGGGCCCAACCCCTGGGGGCCCCAAACCATAGCTCCAGGGGCCCAACCCTGGGGGCCCCAACACCAGCTCCAGGGGCCCAACCCTGGGGGCCCGAACCATAGCTCCAGGGGCCCAACCCCTGGGGGCCCCAACACCAGCTCCAGGGGCCAACCCCTGGGGCCCGAACCATAGCTCCAGGGGCCCAACCCCTGGGGGCCCAACCACAGCTCCAGGGGCCCAACCCCTGGGGGCCCGAACCATAGCTCCAGGGGCCCAACCCTGGGGGCCCCAACACCAGCTCCAGGGGCCCAACCCCTGGGGGCCCGAACCATAGCTCCAGGGCCCAACCCCTGGGGGCCCCAACACCAGCTCCAGGGGCCCAACCCCTGGGGGCCCGAACATAGCTCCAGGGGCCCAACCCCTGGGGGCCCCAACACCTGCTCCAGGGGCCCAACCCCTGGGGGCCCGAACCATAGCTCCAGGGGCCCAACCCCTGGGGGCCCCAACACCAGCTCCAGGGGCCCAACCCCTGGGGGCCCGAACCATAGCTCCAGGGGCCCAACCCCTGGGGGCCCGAACCATAGCTCCAGGGGCCCAACCCCTGGGGGCCCCAACACCAGCTCCAGGGGCCCAACCCCTGGGGGCCCGAACCATAGCTCCAGGGGCCCAACCCCTGGGGGCCCCAACACCAGCTCCAGGGGCCCAACCCCTGGGGGCCCCAACACTAGCTCCAGGGCCCAACCCCTGGGGGCCCCAAACACCAGCTCCAGGGGCCCAACCCCTGGGGGCCCGAACCACTAGCTCCAGGGGCCCAACCCCTGGGGGCCCCAACACACGCTCCAGGGGCCCAACCCCTGGGGGCCCGAACCATAGCTCCAGGGGCCCAACCCCTGGGGGCCCCAACACCAGCTCCAGGGGCCCAACCCTGGGGCCTCGAACACCAGCTCCAGGGGCCCAACCCCTGGGGCCCGAAACCATAGCTCCAGGGCCCAACCCCTGGGGCCCGAAACACCTAGCTCCAGGAGGCCCAACTCCCTGGGGGCCCGAACCATCCAGCTCCAGGGGCCCAACCCCTGGGGGCCCCAACATCCAGCTCCAGGGGCCAACCCCCTGAGGGCCCAACACCAGCTCCAGGGGCCCAACCCCTGGGGGCCCGAACCATAGCTCCAGGGGCCCAACCCTGGGGCCCCAACACCATAGCTCCAGGGGCCCAACCCCTGGGGGCCCCGAACCATAGCTCCAGGGGCCCAACCACTGGGGGTCCCTAAACCATAGCTCCAGGGGCCCAACCCCTGGGGGCCCCAACATCAGCTCCAGGGGCCCAATCCCCTTGGGGGCCCGCAACATCAGCTCCAGGGGCCCAACCCCTGGGGGCCCCAAACACCAGCTCAGGGGCCTAACCCCTGGGGGCCCGAACCATAGCTCCAGGGGCCCAACCCCTGGGGCCCCACACCAGCTCCAGGGGCCCAACCCCTGGGGGCCAGAAACCCATAACTCCTAGGGTCACAACCCCTTCGGGGGCCCTAACACCAGCTCCAGGGGCCCAACCCCTGGGGGCCAGAACCAAGCTCCAGGGGCCCAACCCCTGGGGCCCCAACACCAGCTCCAGGGGGCCAAACCCCTGGGGGCCCGAACATAGCTCCAGGGCCAAACCCCTGGGGGCCCGAACCATAGCTCCAGGGGCCCAACCCCTGGTGGCCCCAACACCAGCTCAGGGGCCCAACCCCTGGGGGCCCGAACCATAGCTCCAGGGGCCCAACCCCTGGGGCCCCAACACCAGCTCCAGGGGCCCAAACCCCTGGGGCCCGAACACATAGCTCCAGGGGCCCAACCCCTGGGGGCCCGAACCATAGCTCCAGTGGCCCAACCCCTGGGGGCCCCAACACCAGCTCCAGGGGCCCAACCCCTGGGTGCCCGAACCATAGCTCCAGGGGCCCAACCCCTGGGGGCCCCAACACCAGCTCCAGGGGCCCAACCCCTGGGGGCCCGAACCATAGCTCCAGGGGCCCAACCCCTGGGCGGCCCCAACACCAGCTCCAGGGCCCCAACCCCTGGGGCCCGAACCATAGCTCCAGGGGCCCCAACCCCTGGGGGCCCCAACCATAGCTCCAGGGGCCCAACCCCTGGGGGCCCCAACACCAGCTCCAGGGGCCCAACCCCTGGGGCCCGAACCACTAGCTCCAGGGGCCCAACCCCTGGGGGCCCGAACCATAGCTCCAGGGGCCCAACCCCTGGGGGCCCCAACACCAGCTCCAGGGGCCCAACCCCTGGGGGCCCGAACCATAGCTCCAGGGGCCCAATCCCTGGGGCCCCAACACCAGCTCCAGGGTCCCAACCCCTGGGGGCCCGAACCATAGCTCCAGGGGGCCTAACCCCTGGGGGCCCGAACATAGCTCCAGGGGCCCAACCCCTCGGGGCCCAAACACAGCTCCAGGGGCCCAACCCTGGGGGCCCAACACCAGCTCCAGGGGCCACAACCCTGGGGGCCCAAACACAGCTCCAGGGGCCCAACCCCCTGGGGGCCCGAACCATAGCTCCAGGGGCCAAACCCCTGGGGGCCCAACACCAGCTCCAGGGCCCAACCCCTGGGGGCCCCAACCCTAGCTCCAGGGGTCCCAACCCCTGGGGCCAGAACACCATGCTCCAGGGGCCCAACCCCTGGGGGCCCAGAAACCATAGCTCCCGAGGGCCCAACCCCTGGGGGCCCCAACATCAGCTCCAGGGGCCCAACCCCCTGGGGGCCACCAACACCAGCTCCAGGGGCCCAAACCCTGGGGGCCCTGAACCATAGCTCCAGGGGCCCAACCCCTGGGGGCCCCAACACCAGCTCCAGGGGCCCAACCCCTGGGGGCCCCAACACCAGCTCCAGGGGCCCAACCCCTGGGGCCCGAACCATAGCTCCAGGGGCCCAACCCCTGGGGGCCCAACACCAGCCTCCAGGGGCCCAACCCCTGGGGGCCCGAAACCATAGCTCCAGGGGCCCAACCCCTGGGGCCCCAACACCTAGCTTCCAGGGGCCCAACCCCTGGGGGCCCGAACCATAGCTCCAGGGGCCCAACCCCTGGGGGCCCCAACACCAGCTCCAGGGGCCCAACCCCTGGGGGCCCGAACCATAGCTCCAGGGGCCCAACCCCTGGGGCCCCGAACCACCTAGCTCCAGGGGCCCAACCCCTGGGGGCCCAACATCAAGCTCCAGGGGCCTCAACCCCTGGGGGCCCGAACCATAGCTCCAGGGGCCCAACCCCTGGGTGCCCCAACACCAGCTCCAGGGGCCAACCCCTGGGGGCCCAAACCATAGCTCCAGGGGCCCAACCCCTGGGGGCCCGACCATAGCTCCAGGGGCCCAACCCCTGGGGCCCCAACACCAGCTCCAGGGGCCCAACCCCTGGGGGCCCGAACCATAGCTCCAGGGGCCCAACCCCTGGGGGCCCCAACACCAGCTCCAGGGGCCCAACCCCTGGGGGCCCGAACCATAGCTCCAGGGCCCAAACCCTGGGGCCCCAACACCAGCTCCAGGGGCCCAACCCCTGGGGGCCCGAACCATAGCTCCAGGGGCCAAACCCCTGGGGGCCCGAACCATAGCTCCAGGGGCCCAACCCCTGGGGGCCCCAACACCAGCTCCAGGGGCCCAACCCCTGGGGGCCCGAACCATAGCTCCAGGGGCCCAACCCCTGGTGGCCCTAAAACCAGCTCCAGGGGCCCGAACCCTGGGGGCCCGAACCATAGCTCCAGGGGCCCAACCCCGGGGGCCCGAACCATAGCTCCAGGGGCCCAACCCCTGGGGGCCCCAACATCAGCTCCAGGGGCCCAACCCCTGGGGGCCCGAACCATAGCTCCAGGGGCCCAACCCCTGGGTGCCCCCAACAGCCAGCTCCAGGGGCCCAACCCCTGGGGGCCCCGAAACCATAGCTCCAGGGGCCCAACCCCTGGGGGCCCTCAACACAAGCTCCAGGGGCCCAACCCCTGGGGTCCCGAACCATAGCTCCAGGGGCCCATCCCCTGTGGGCCCGAACACCAGCTCCAGGGCCCAACCCCTGGGGGCCCCAAACACCAGCTCCAGGGGCCCAACCCCTGGGGCCCGAAACCATAGCTCCAGGGGCCCAACCCCTGGGGGCCCCAACCACTAGCTCCAGGGGCCCAACCCCTGGGGCGGAACCATAGTCCAGGGGCCCAACCCCCTGTTGGGCCCCTAACACCAGCTCCAGGGGCCCAATCCCTGGGGGCCCCAACACAGCTCCAGGGGCCCAACCCCTGGGGGCCCGAACCATAGCTCCAGGGGCCCTAACCCCTGGGGGCCCCAACACCTAGCTCCAGGGGCCCAACCCCTGGGTGCCAACCATAGCTCCAGGGGCCCAACCCCTGTGGGGCCGAACCCCCAGGGGCCCAACCCCTGGGGGCCCGAACCACAGCTCCAGGGGTCCAACCCCTGGGGCCCCAACACAAGCTCCAGGGGCCCAACCCCTGGGGGCCCCGAACCATAGCTCAGGGGCCCAACCCCTGGGGGCCTCAAAACCAGCTCCAGGGGCCCAACCCCTGGGGGCCCCAACACAGCTCCAGGGGCCCAACCCTGGGGGCCCCGAACATCAGCTCCAGGGGCCCAAACCCCTGGGGGCCCCAAACCAGCTCCAGGGCCCAACCCCTGGGGGCCCCGAACCATAGCTCCAGGGGCCCAACCGCCTGGGGGCCCCTAACACCAGCTCCAGGGGCCCAACCCCTGGGGGCCCGAACCATAGCTTCAGGGGCCCAACCCCTGGGGCCCCAACACCAGCTCCAGGGGCCCAAACCCTGGGGGCCCCAAACACCAGCTCCAGGGGCCCAACCCCTGGGGGCCCGAACCATAGCTCCAGGGGCCCAACCCCTGGGGGCCCGAACCATAGCTCCAGGGGCCCAACCCTGGGGGCCCGAACACCAGCTCCAGGGCCCAACCCCTGGGGGCCCGAACATAGCTCCAGGGGCCCAACCCCTGGGGGCCCCAACACAGCTCCAGGGGCCCAACCCCTGGGGGCCGAACCATAGCTCCAGGGGCCCAACCCCTGGGGGCCCCAACACCAGCTCAGGGGCCCAACCCCTGGGGGCCCGAACCATAGCTCCAGGGGCCCAACCCCTGGGGGCCCCAACACCAGCTCCAGGGCCCAACCCCTGGGGGCCCGAACCATAGCTCCAGGGGCCCAACCCTGGGGGCCCCAACACCAGCTCCAGGGGCCCAACCCCTGGGGGCCCGAACCATAGCTCCAGGGGCCCAACCCCTGGGGGCCCCAACACCTGCTCCAGGGGCCCAACCCATGGGGGCCCGAACCATAGCTCCAGGGGCCCAACCCTCGGGGGCCCCAACACCAGCTCCAGGGGCCAACCCCTGGGGGCCCCGAAACCATAGCTCCAGGCGCCTAACCCCTGGGGCCCCGAACCAAGCTCCAGGGGCCCAACCCCTGGGGCCCGAACCATAGCTCCAGGGGCCCAACCCCTGGGGGCCCCAACACCAGCTCCAGGGGCCTCAACCCCTGGGGGCCCGCAACCATCCAGCTCCAGGGGCCCAACCCCGGGGGCCCGAACCATAGCTCCAGGGGCCCAAACCCCTGGGGGCCCCAACACCAGCTCAGGGGCCCAATCCCTGGGGGCCCGAAACATAGCTCCAGGGGCCCAACCCCTGGGGGCCCCAACACCAGCTCCAGGGGCCCAACCCCCTGGGGGACCGAACCATAGCTCCAGGGGCCCAAACCCCTGGGGCCCCAACACCAGCTCCAGGGGCCCAACCCCTGGGTGCCCGAACCATAGCTCCAGGGGCCCAACACCCCTGGGGGCCCGCAACATAGCTCCAGGGGCCCAACCCCTGGGGGCCCCAACACCAGCTCCAGGGGCCCAAACCCTGGGGCCCGAACCATAGCTCCAGGGGCCCAACCCCTGGGGGCCCCAACACATGCTCCAGGGGCCCAAACCCTGGGGGCCCGAACCATAGCTCCAGGGGCCCAACCCCTGGGGGCCCGAACTCCATAGCTACCCCAGGGGCAACCAAACCTGGGGCCCCAACACCAGCTCCAGGGGCCCAACCCCTGGGGGCCGAACCATAGCTCCAGGGGCCCAACCCCTTGGGGCCCCAACACCAGCTCCAGGGGCCAAACCCTGGGGGCCCGAACCATAGCTCCAGGGGCCCAACCCCTGGGGGCCCCAACACCAGCTCCAGGGGCCCAACCCCTGGGGGCCCGAACCATAGCTCCAGGGGCCCAACCCCTGGGGGCCCAACACCAGCTCCAGGGGCCCAACCCTGGGGGCCGAAACATAGCTCCAGGGGCCCAACCCCTGGGGGCCCGAACCATAGCTCCAGGGCCCAACCCTCGGGGCCCCAACACCAGCTCCAGGGGCCCAACCCCTGGGGGCCCGAACCATAGCTCCAGGTGCCCAACCCCTGGGGGCCCAACACAAGCTCCAGGGTGCCCAACCCATGGGGGCCCAAGAACCATAGCTCCAGGGGCCCAACCCCTGGGGGCCCGAACCATAGCTCCAGGGGCCCAACCCCTGGGAGCCCGAACCATAGCTCCAGGGGCCCAACCCCTGGGGGCCCAAACACAAGCTCCAGAGGCCCAACCCCTGGGGGCCGAACCATAGCTCCAGGGGCCCAACCCCTGGGGGCCCCAACACCAGCTCCAGGGGCCCAACCCCTGGGGCCCGAACCATAGCTCCAGGGGCCCAACCCCTGGGGGCCCGAACCCATAGCTCCAGGGGCCCCAACCCCTGGGGGCCCCCACCACCAGCTCCAGGGGCCCAACCCCTGGGGGCCCCAACACCATAGCTCCAGGGGCCCAACCCTGGGGGCCCGAACATAGCTCCAGGGGCCCAACCCTGGGGGCCCGAACCATAGCTCCAGGGGCCCAACCCCTGGGGGCCCCAACACCAGCTCCAGGGGCCCAACCCTGGGGGCCGAACCATAGCTCCAGGGGCCCAACCCCTGGGGGCCCCAACACCAGCTCCAGGGGCCCAACCCTGGGGGCCCGAACCATAGCTCCAGGGGCCCAACCCTGGGGGCCCGAACCATAGCTCCAGGGGCCCAACCCCTGGGGGCCCCAACACCAGCTCCAGGGGCCCAACCCCTGGGGGCCCGAACCATAGCTCCAGGGGCCCAACCCCTGGGGGCCCAACACCAGCTCAGGGGCCCAACCCCTGGGGGCCCGAACCATAGCTCCAGGGGCCCAACCCCTGGGGGCCCCAACACAGGTTCCAGGGGCCCAACCCCTGGGGGCCCGAACCATAGCTCCAGGGCCCCAACCCCTGGGGGCCCCAACACCAGCTCCAGGGGCCCAACCCCTGGGGGCCGAACCATAGCTCCAGGGGCCCAACCCCTGGGGGCCCCAACACCAGCTCCAGGGGCCCAACCCCTAACCCCCGAACCATAGCTCCAGGGGCCCAACCCCTGGGGGCCCCAACACCAGCTCCAGGGGCCCAACCCGTGGGGGCCCGATGCATAGCTCCAGGGGCCCAACCCCCTGGGGCCCGAACCATAGCTCCAGGGGCCCAACCCTGGGGGCCCCAACACCAGCTCCAGGGGCCCAACCCTGGGGGCCCGAACCATAGCTCCAGGGGCCCAACCCCTGGGGGCCCCAACACCAGCTCCAGGGGCCCAACCCCTGGGGGCCCGAACCATAGCTCCAGGGGCCCAACCCCTGGGGGCCCCAACACCAGCTCCAGGGGCCCAACCCCTGGGGGCAAGAACCATAGCTCCAGGGGCCCAACCCCTTGGGCCCCGAACCATAGCTCCAGGGGCCAAACCCCAGGGGCTCCAACACCAGCTCCAGGGGTCCAACCCCTGGGGGCCCGAACCATAGCTCCAGGGCCCCAAACCCCTGGGGGCCCCAATTACCAGCCTCCAGGGGCCCAATCCCCTGGGGCCCGAACCATGACCAGGGGCCCAACCCCTGGGGGCCCGAACCATAGCTCCAGGGGCCCAACCCCTGGGGCACCCAACACCAAGCTCAGGGGCCCAACCCCTGGGGGCCCCGAACCATATCTCCAGGGGCCAACCCCTGGGGGCCCCCAACACAGCTCCAGGGGCCCAACCCCCTGGGGGCCCGAACCCTAGCTCCAGGGGCCCAACCCCTGGGGCCCCAAACACCAGCTCCATGGCCCAAACCCCTGGGGGCCGAACCATAGCTCCAGGGGCCCAACCCCTGGGGCCCGAACCTATAGCTCCAGGGCCCAACCCTGGGGGCCCTCAACACCAGCTCCAGGGGCCAACCCACTGGGGGCCACCAACATCAGCTCCAGGGCCCAACCCTGGGGGCACGAACACCAGCTCCAGGGCCCAACCCCTGGGGCCAGAACCATAGCTCCAGGGGCCCAACCCCTGGGGGCCCCAACACCAGCTCCAGGGGCCAACCCCTGGGGGCCCGAACCATAGCTCCAGGGGCCCAACCCCTGGGGGCCCCAACACCAGCTCCAGGGGCCAAACCCCTGGGGGCCCGAACCATAGCTCCAGGGGCCCAACCCCTGGGGGCCCGAACCATAGCTCCAGGGGCCCAAACCCTGGGGGCCCCAACACCAGCTCCAGGGGCCCAACCCCTGGGGCCCGAACCATAGCTCCAGGGGCCCAACCCCTGGGGGCCCGAACCATAGCTCCAGGGGCCCAACCCCTGGGGGCCCGAACCATAGCTCCAGGGGCCCAACCCCTGGGGGCCCACACCAGCTCCAGGGGCCCACCCCTGGGGGCCCGAACCATAGCTCCAGGGGCCCAACCCCTGGGGGCCCCAACACCAGCTCCAGGGGCCCAACCCCTGGGGGCCCGAACCATAGCTCCAGGGGCCCAACCCCTGGGGGCCCCAACACCAGCTCCAGGGGCCCAACCCCTGGGGCCCCGAACCATAGCTCCAGGGGCCCAACCCCTGGGGGCCCCAACACCAGCTCCAGGGGCCCCAACCCTGGGGGCCCGAACCATAGCTCCAGGGGCCCAACCCCTGGGGGCCCGAACCATAGCTCCAGGGGCCCAACCCCTGGGGGCCCCAACACCAGCTCCAGGGGCCCAACCCCTGGGGGCCCGAACCATAGCTCCAGGGGCCCAACCCCTGGGGGCCCCAACACCAGCTCCAGGGGCCAACCCCTGGGGGCCCGAAACATAGCTCCAGGGGCCCAACCCCTGGGGACCCAAACACCAGCTCCAGGGGCCCAACCCCTGGGGGCCCCAACACCAGCTCCAGGGGCCCAACCCCTGGGGGCGAAACATAGCTCCAGGGGCCCAACCCCTGGGGGCCCGAACACCAGCTCCAGGGGCCCAACCCCTGGGGGCCCGAACATAGCTCCAGGGGCCCAACCCCTGGGGGCCCCAACACAGCTCCAGGGGCCCAACCCCTGGGGCCCGAACCATAGCTCCAGGGGCCAACCTGGGGGCCCCGAACCATAGCTCCAGGGGCCCAACCCCTGGGGGCCCCAACACCAGCTCCAGGGGCCCAACCCCTGGGCCCGAAACATAGCTCCAGGGGCCCAACCCCTGGGGGCCCAAACACCAGCTCCAGGGGCCAACCCCTGGGGGCCCGAACCATAGCTCCAGGGGCCAACCCCTGGGGGCCCCAACACCAGCTCCAGGGGCCCAACCCCTGGGGGCCCGAACCATAGCTCCAGGGGCCCAACCCCTGGGGGCCCCAACCCTGCTCCAGGGGCCCAACCCTGGGGGCCCGAACCATAGCTCCAGGGGCCCAACCCTGGGGGCCGAACCATAGCTCCAGGGGCCCAACCCCTGGGGGCCCCAACACCAGCTCCAGGGGCCCAACCCCTGGGGGCCCGAACCATAGCTCCAGGGGCCCAACCCCTGGGGGCCCCAAAACCAGCTCCAGGGTCCCAAACCCTGGGGGCCCGAACCATAGCTCCAGGGGCCCAACACCTGGGGGCCCCAACACCAGCTCCAGGGGCCCAACCCCTGGGGGCCCGAACCATAGCTCCAGGGGCCCAACCCCTGGGGGCCCCAACACCAGCTCCAGGGGCCCAACCCCTGGGGGCCCCAACACCAGCTCCAGGGGCCCAACCCCTGGGGGCCCCAATCACCAGCTCCAGGGGCCCAACCCCTGGGGCCCCGAACACCAGCTCCAGGGGCCCAAACCCTGGGGGCCCCGAACCATAGCTCCAGGGGCCCAACCCCTGGGGGCCCCAACACTAAGCTCCAGGGGCCCAAACCCCTGGGGGCCCCAACACCAGCTCCAGGGGCCCAACCCCTGGGGGCCCGAACCATAGCTCCAGGGGCCCAACCCCTGGGGGCCCCAACACCAGCTCCAGGTGCCCAACCCCTGGGGGCCCGAACCATAGCTCCAGGGGCCCAACCCCTGGGGCCCCAACACCAGCTCCAGGGGCCCAACCCCTGGGGGCCCGAACATAGCTCCAGGGCCCAACCCCTGGGGGCCCAACACAGCTCCAGGGGCCCAACCCTGGGGGCCCGAAACCATAGCTCCAGGGGCCCAACCCCTGGGGGCCCCAACACCAGCTCCAGGGGCCCAACCCCTGGGGGCCCGAACCATAGCTCCAGGGGCCCAACCCCTGGGGGCCCCAACACCAGCTCCAGGGGCCCAACCCCTGGGGGCCCGAACCATAGCTCCAGGGGCCCAACCCCTGGGGGCCCGAACCATAGCTCCAGGGGCCCAACCCCTGGGGGCCCCAACACCAGCTCCAGGGGCCCAACCCCTGGGGGCCCGAACCATAGCTCCAGGGGCCCAACCCCTGGGGGCCCCCACACCAGCTCCAGGGGCCCAACCCCTGGGGGCCCGAACCATAGCTCCAGGGGCCCAACCCTGGGGCCCCAACACCAGCTCCAGGGGCCCAACCCTGGGGGCCCGAACCATAGCTCCAGGGGCCCAACCCCTGGGGGCCCCAAACACCAGCTCCAGGGGCCCAACCCTGGGGGCCCGAACCATAGCTCCAGGGGCCCAACCCCTGGGGGCCCGAACACCAGCTCCAGGGCCCAACACCTGGGGGCCCAAACATAGCTCCAGGGGCCCAACCCCTGGGGGCCCGAACCATAGCTCCAGGGGCCCAAACCCTGGGGCCCCAACACAGCTCCAGGGCCCAACCCCTGGGGGCCCGAACCATAGCTCCAGGGGCCCAACCCCTGGGGGCCCAACACCAGCTCCAGGGGCCCAACCCCTGGGGGCCCGAACCATAGCTCCAGGGGCCCAACCCCTGGGGGCCCCAACACCAGCTCCAGGGCCCAAACCCTGGGGCCCGAACCATAGCTCCAGGGGCCCAACCCCTGGGGGCCCAACACCAGCTCCAGGGGCCCAACCCTGGGGCCCGAACATGCCAGGGCCCAAACCCTGGGGGCCCGAACCATAGCTCCAGGGGCCCAACCCCGGGGGCCACAACACCAGCTCCAGGGGCCCAACCCCTGGGGGCCCGAACCATAGCTCCAGGGGCCCAACCCCTGGAGGCCCGAACCATAGCTCCAGGGGCCCAACCCCTGGGGGCCCAAACACCAGCTCCAGGGGCCCAACCCCTGGGGGCCCGAACCATAGCTCCAGGGGCCCAACCCCTGGGGGCCCCAACACCAGCTCCAGGGGCCCAACCCTGGGGTACCGACCATAGCTCCAGGGGCCCAACCCCTCGGGGCCCCAACCATAGCTCCAGGGGCCCAAACATGGGGGCCCCAACACCAGCTCCAGGGCCCAACCCCTGGGGGCCCGAACCATAGCTCCAGGGGGCACCAACCTGGGGGCCCAAACACCAGCTCAGGGGCCCAACCCCGGGTGCCCGAACCATCGCTCCAGGGGGCCCAACCCCTGGGGGCCCCAAACCTGCTCAGGGGCCCAACCCCTGGAGGCCCGAGCCATATCTCAGGGCCCAAACCCTGGGGGCCCGAACCACCAGCTCCAGGGGCCCAACCCCTGGGGGTCCCCAACACCAGCTCCAGGGCCCCAACCCCTGGGGGCCCGAACCATAGCTCCAGGGGCCCAACCCCTGGGGGCCCCAACACCAGCTCAGGGGCCCAACCCTTGGGGGCCCCAACACCAGCTCCAGGGGCCCAACCCCTGGGGGCACGCAACACCGCTCCAGGGGCCCAACCCCTGGGGGCCCCAACACCAGCTCCAGGGGCCCAACACTGGGGGCCCGAACCATCCAGCTCCAGGGGCCCAACCCCTGGGGCCCCAACACCAGCTCCAGGGGCCAAACCCTGGGGGCCCGAACCCATAGCTCCAGGGGCCCAACCCCCTGGGGGCCCAACACCAGCTCCAGGGGCCCAACCCCTGGGGGCCCGAACCCTAGCTCCAGGGCCCAACCCCTGGGGGCCCCAACACCAGCTCCAGGGGCCCAACCCCTGGGGGCCCCGACCCCAGCTCAAAGAGCCCAACCCCTGGGGGCCCGAACCATAGCTCCAGGGGACAAACCCCTGGGGGCCCCAACATCAGCTCCAGGGGCCCAACCCCTGGGGGCCCGAACCATAGCTCCAGGGGCCCAACCCCTGGGGGCCCCAACACCAGCTCCAGGGGCCCAACCCCTGGGGGACCCGAACCATAGCTCCAGGGGCCCAACCCCTGGGGCCCCGAACCATAGCTTCCAGGGGCCCCAACCCCTGGTGGCCCCAATCACCAGCTCCAGGGGCCCAACCCCTGGGGGCCCGAACCATAGCTCCAGGGGCCCAACCCCTGGGGGCCCAACACCAGCTCCAGGGGCCCCAACCCTGGGGGACCCGAATCCTAGCTCCAGGGGGCCCAACCCCTGGGGGCCCCAACACCTAGCTCCAGGGGCCCAACCCCTGGGGGCCCGAACCATAGCTCCAGGGGCCTCAACCCCTGGGGGCCCCAAACACCAGCTCCAGGGGTCCCAACCCCTGGGGGCCCGAACCATAGCTCCAGGGGCCCGAACCCCTGGGGGCCCCGAACACCAGCTCCAGGGGCCCAACCCCTGGGGGCCCCAACCATAGCTCCAGGGGCCCAACCCCTGGGGCCCCAACACCAGCTCCAGGGGCCCAAACCCTGGGGCCCGAACCATAGCTCCAGGGGCCCAACCCCTGGGGGCCCCAAACACCAGCTCCAGGGGCCCAACCCCTGGGGGCCCGAACCATAGCATCTCCAGGGGCCCAACCCCTGGGGCCCCGAACCATAGCTCCAGGGGCCAAACCCCTGGGGCCCGAACCATAGCTCCAGGGCCCAACCCCTGGGGGCCCCAACACCAGCTCCAGGGGCCCAACCCCTGGGGGCCCGAACCATAGCTCCAGGGCCCAACCCCTGGGGGCCCCAACACCAGCCCAGGGGACCAACCCCTGGGGGCCCGAAACCATAGCTCCATGGTCCCAACCCCTGGGGGCCCCAAACCATAGCTCCAGGGGCCCACCCCTGGGGGGCCCCGAACCATAGCTCCAGGGGCCCCAACCCCTGGGGCCCCAACACCAGCTCCAGGGGCCCAACCCCTGGGGGCCCGAACCATAGCTCCAGGGGCCCAACCCCTGGGGGCCCCAACACCAGCTCCAGGGGCCCCAACCCCTGGGGGCCCGAACAATATCTCCAGGGGCCCAACCCCTGGGGGCCCGAACCATAGCTCCAGGGGCCCAACCCCTGGGGGCCCCAACAGCAGCTCCAGGGGCACAACCCCTGGGGGCCCGAACCATAGCTCCAGGGGCCCAACCCCTGGGGCCCCAAAACACCAGCTCCAGGGGCCCAACCCCTGGGGGTACAACCATAGCTCCAGGGGCCCAACCCCTGGGGCCCCAACACCAGCTCCAGGGGCCCAACCCTGGGGGCCCGAACCATAGCTCCAGGGGCCCAAACCCCTGGGGGCCCAACATAGCTCCAGGGGCCCAACCCCTGGGGACCCGAACATAGCTCCAGGGGCCCAACCCCTGGGGCCCCAAACACCAGCTCCAGGGGCCCAACCCCTGGGGGCCCGAACCATAGCTCTAGGGGCCCAACCCCTTGGGGGCCCCAACACCAGCTCCAGGGGCCCAACCCCTGGGGGCCCGATCCTTAGCTCCAGGGGCCCAACCCCTGGGGGAACCAACATAAGCTCCAGGGGCCCAACCCCTGGGGGCCGGAACCATAGCTCCAGGGGCCCAACCCCTGGGGGCCCCAACACCAGCTCCAGGTGCCCAACCCCTGGGGGCCCCGAACCATAGCTCCAGGGACCCAACCCCTGGAGGCCCCGAACACCTGCTCCAGGGGACCAACCCCTGGGGGCCCGAACCACAGCTCCAGGGGCCCAACCCCTTGGGGCCCCAACACCAGCTCCAGGGGCCTCAACCCCTGGGAGGTCCCGAGCCATAGCTCCAAGGGCCCGACCCCCCTGGGGGCCACGAACCATAGCTCCAGGGGCCCAACCCCCTGGGGCCCCAACACCTGCTCTCCAGGGGCCAACGCCTAGGGGCCCGAACCATAGCTCCAGGGCCCCAACCCCTGGGGCCCCAACACCAGCTCCAGGGGCCCAACTCCCTGGGGCCCGAACCATAGCTCCAGGGGCCCAACCCCTGGGGGCCCCAACCCAGCACCAGGGGCCCAACCCACCCTGGGGGCCCGAACCATAGCTCCAGGTTCCAAATCCTGGGGGCCCCAACACCAGCTCCAGGGGCCCAACCCCTGGGGGCCCCAACACCAGCTCCGGCGGCCCAACCCCTGGGGGCTCGAACCATAGCTCCAGGGGCCCAACCCTGGGGGCCCGAACACCAGCTCCAGGGGCCCAACCCCTGGGGGCCCGAACCATAGCTCCAGGGGCCCAACCCCTGGGGGCCCCAACACCAGCTCCAGGGGCCCAACCCCTGGGGGCCCGAACCATAGCTCCAGGGCCCAACCCCTGGGGGCCCCAACACCAGCTCCAGGGGCCCAACCCCTGGGGGGCCCGAACCATAGCTCCAGGGGCCCAACCCCTGGGGGCCCGAACCATAGCTCCAGGGGCCCAACCCCTGGGGCCCGAACACCAGCTCCAGGGCCCAACCCCTGGGGGCCCGAACCATAGCTCCAGGGGCCCAACCCCTGGGGGCCCCAACACCAGCTCCAGGGGCCAACCCCTGGGGGCCCGAACCATAGCTCCAGGGGCCCAACCCCTGGGGGCCCCAACACCTGCTCAGGGGCCCAACCCTGGGGGCCCGAACCATAGCTCCAGGGGCCCAACCCCTGGGGGCCCGAACCATAGCTCCAGGGGCCCAACCCCTGGGGGCCCCAACACCAGCTCCAGGGGCCCAACCCTGGGGGCCCGAACCATAGCTCCAGGGGCCCAACCCCTGGGGGCCCCAACACCAGCTCCAGGGGCCCAACCCTGGGGGCCCGAACCATAGCTCCAGGGGCCCAACCCCTGGGGGCCCAACACCAGCTCCAGGGGCCCAACCCCTGGGGGCCCGAACCATAGCTCCAGGGGCCCAACCCCTGGGGGCCCCAACACCAGCTCCAGGGGCCAACCCCTGGGGGCCCGAACCATAGCTCCAGGGGCCCCAACCCCTGGGGGCCCCAACACCAGCTCCAGGGGCCCCAACCCCCTGGGGGCCCGAACCATAGCTCCAGGGGCCCAACCCCTGGGGGCCCCAAACACCAGATCCAGGGGCCCAACCCTGGGGGCCCCGAACCATAGCTCCAGGGGCCCGAACCCCTGGAGGCCCGAACCATAGCTCCAGGGGACGAAAGCCTGGGGGCCCCAACACCAGCTCCAGGGGCCCAACCCCTGGGGGCCCCGAACCATAGCTCCAGGGGCCCAACCCCTGGGGGCCCCGAACATAGCTCCAGGGGCCCAACCCCTGGGGGCCCCAACACCAGCTCCAGGGGCCTAACCCCTGGGGGCCCCAACACAGCTCCAGGGGCCCAAACCCCTGGGGGCCCGAACACAGCTCCAGGGGCCCAACCCCTGGGGCCCGAACCATAGCTCCAGGGGCCCAACCCTGGGGGCCCGAACCATAGCTCCAGGGGCCCAACCCCTGGGGGCCCCAACACCAGCTCCAGGGGCCCAACCCCTGGGGGCCGAACCATAGCTCCAGGGGCCCAACCCCTGGGGGCCCCAACACCAGCTCCAGGGGCCCAACCCCTGGGGGCCCGAACCATAGCTCCAGGGGCCCAACCCCTGGGGGCCCCAACACCAGCTCCAGGGGCCCAACCCTGGGGGCCCGAACCATAGCTCCAGGGGCCCAACCCCTGGGGGCCCCAACACCAGCTCCAGGGGCCCAACCCCTGGGGGCCCAACACCAGCTCCAGGGGCCCAACCTCTGGGGGCCCGAACCATAGCTCCAGGGGCCCAACCCCTGGGGGCCCCAACACCAGCTCCAGGGGCCCAACCCCTGGGGGCCCGAACCATAGCTCCAGGGGCCCAACCCCTGGGGGCCCCAACACCAGCTCCAGGGGCCCAACCCCTGGGGCCCGAACCATAGCTCCAGGGGCCCAACCCCTGGGGGCCCGAACCATAGCTCCAGGGGCCCAACCCCTGGGGGCCCCAACACCAGCTCCAGGGGCCCAACCCCTGGGGGCCCGAACCATAGCTCCAGGGGCCCAACCCCTGGGGGCCCCAACACCAGCTCCAGGGGCCCAACCCCTGGGGGCCCGAACCATAGCTCCAGGGGCCCAACCCCTGGGGGCCCGAACCATAGCTCCAGGGGCCCAACCCCTGGGGGCCCCAAACATCAGCTCCAGGGGCCCAACCCCTGGGGGCCCGAACCATAGCTCCAGGGCCCAACCCCTGGGGGCCCCAACACCAGCTCCAGGGGCCCAACCCCTGGGGCCCGAACCATAGCTCCAGGGGCCCAACCCCTGGGGGCCCGAACCATAGCTCCAGGGGCCCAACCCTGGGGCCCGAACACCAGCTCCAGGGGCCCAACCCTGGGGGCCCGAACCATAGCTCCAGGGGCCCAACCCCTGGGGCCCCAACACCAGCTCCAGGGGCCCAACCCCTGGGGGCCCGAACCATAGCTCCAGGGGCCCAACCCCTGGGGGCCCCAACACCAGCTCCAGGGGCCCAACCCCTGGGGGCCCGAACCATAGCTCCAGGGGCCCAACCCCTGGGGGCCCGAACCATAGCTCCAGGGGCCCAAACCCTGGGGGCCCCAACACCAGCTCCAGGGGCCCAACCCCTGGGGGCCCGAACCATAGCTCCAGGGGCCCAACCCCTGGGGGCCCCAACACCAGCTCCAGGGGCCCAACCCCTGGGGGCCCGAACCATAGCTCCAGGGGCCCAACCCTGGGGCCCCAACACCAGCTCCAGGGGCCCAACCCCTGGGGGCCCGAACCATAGCTCCAGGGCCCAACCCCTGGGGTCCCCAACACCTAGCTCCAGGGGCCCAACCCCTGGGGGCCCGAACCATAGCTCCAGGGGCCCAACCCCTGGGGCCCCAACACCAGCTCCAGGGGCCCAACCCTGGGGGCCCGAACCATAGCTCCAGGGGCCCAACCCCTGGGGGCCCCAACACCAGCTCCAGGGGCCCAACCCCTGGGGGCCCGAACCATAGCTCCAGGGGCCCAACCCCTGGGGGCCCCAACACCAGCTCCAGGGGCCCAACCCCTGGGGGCCCGAACCATAGCTCCAGGGGCCCAACCCCTGGGGGCCCCAACACCAGCTCCAGGGGCCCAACCCCTGGGGGCCCGAACCATAGCTCCAGGGGCCCAACCCCTGGGGGCCCGAACCATAGCTCCAGGGGCCCAACCCCTGGGGGCCCGAACACCAGCTCCAGGGGCCCAACCCCTGGGGGCCCGAACCATAGCTCCAGGGGCCCAACCCCTGGGGGCCCCAACACCAGCTCCAGGGGCCCAACCCCTGGGGGCCCGAACCATAGCTCCAGGGGCCCAACCCCTGGGGGCCCAACACCAGCTCCAGGGGCCCAACCCCTGGGGGCCCGAACCATAGCTCCAGGGGCCCAACCCCTGGGGCCCCAACACCAGCTCCAGGGGCCCAACCCCTGGGGGCCCGAACCATAGCTCCAGGGGCCCAACCCCTGGGGCCCCAACACCAGCTCCAGGGGCCCAAACCCTGGGGGCCCGAACCATAGCTCCAGGGGCCCAACCCCTGGGGGCCCCAACACCTGCTCCAGGGGCCCAACCCCTGGGGGCCCGAACCATAGCTCCAGGGGCCCAACCCCTGGGGGCCCCAACACCAGCTCCAGGGGCCCAACCCTGGGGGCCCGAACCATAGCTCCAGGGGCCCAACCCCTGGGGGCCCAACACCAGCTCCAGGGGCCCAACCCCTGGGGGCCGAACCATAGCTCCAGGGGCCCAACCCCTGGGGGCCCCAACCATAGCTCCAGGGGCCCAACCCCTGGGGGCCCGAACCATAGCTCCAGGGGCCCAACCCCTGGGGGCCCCAACACCAGCTCCAGGGGCCCAACCCCTGGGGGCCCGAACCATAGCTCCAGGGGCCCAACCCCTGGGGGCCCCAACACCAGCTCCAGGGGCCCAACCCCTGGGGGCCCGAACCATAGCTCCAGGGGCCCAACCCTGGGGGCACCAACACCAGCTCCAGGGGCCCAACCCTGGGGGCCCGAACCATAGCTCCAGGGGCCCAACCCCTGGGGGCCCCAACACCAGCTCCAGGGGCCCAACCCCTGGGGGCCCGAACCATAGCTCCAGGGGCCCAACCCCTGGGGGCCCGAACCATAGCTCCAGGGGCCCAACCCCTGGGGGCCCCAACACCAGCTCCAGGGGCCAACCCCTGGGGGCCCGAACCATAGCTCCAGGGGCCCAACCCCTGGGGGCCCCAACACCAGCTCCAGGGGCCCAACCCCTGGGGGCCCGAACCATAGCTCCAGGGGCCCAACCCCTGGGGGCCCCAACACCAGCTCCAGGGGCCCAACCCCTGGGGGCCCGAACCATAGCTCCAGGGGCCCAACCCCTGGGGCCCCAACACCAGCTCCAGGGGCCCAACCCCTGGGGGCCCGAACCATAGCTCCAGGGGCCCAACCCCTGCGGGCCCCAACACCAGCTCCAGGGGCCCAACCCCTGGGGGCCCGAACCATAGCTCCAGGGGCCCAACCCCTGGGGCCCCAACACCAGCTCCAGGGGCCCAACCCCTGGGGGCCCGAACCATAGCTCCAGGGGCCCAACCCCTGGGGGCCCAACACCAGCTCCAGGGGCCCAACCCCTGGGGGCCCGAACCATAGCTCCAGGGGCCCAACCCCTGGGGGCCCCAACACCAGCTCCAGGGGCCCAACCCCTGGGGGCCCGAACCATAGCTCCAGGGGCCCAACCCCTGGGGGCCCAACACCAGCTCCAGGGGCCCAACCCCTGGGGGCCCCAACACCAGCTCCAGGGGCCCAACCCCTGGGGGCCCGAACCATAGCTCCAGGGGCCCAACCCCTGGGGGCCCCAACACCAGCTCCAGGGGCCCAACCCCTGGGGGCCCGAACCATAGCTCCAGGGGCCAAACCCTGGGGGCCCCAACACCAGCTCCAGGGGCCCAACCCCTGGGGGCCCGAACCATAGCTCCAGGGGCCCAACCCCTGGGGCCCGAACCATAGCTCCAGGGGCCCAACCCCTGGGGGCCCCAACATAGCTCCAGGGGCCCAACCCCTGGGGGCCCGAACCATAGCTCCAGGGGCCCAACCCCTGGGGGCCCCAACACCAGCTCCAGGGGCCCAACCCCTGGGGGCCGAACATAGCTCCAGGGGCCCAACCCCTGGGGGCCCGAACCATAGCTCCAGGGGCCCAACCCCTGGGGGCCCGAACACCAGCTCCAGGGGCCCAACCCCTGGGGGCCCGAACCATAGCTCCAGGGGCCCAACCCCTGGGGGCCCCAACACCAGCTCCAGGGGCCCAACCCTGGGGGCCCGAACCATAGCTCCAGGGCCCAACCCCTGGGGGCCCCAACACCAGCTCCAGGGGCCCAACCCCTGGGGGCCCGAACCATAGCTCCAGGGGCCCAACCCCTGGGGGCCCGAACCATAGCTCCAGGGGCCCAAACCCTGGGGGCCCCAACACCAGCTCCAGGGGCCCAACCCCTGGGGGCCCGAACCATAGCTCCAGGGGCCCAACCCCTGGGGGCCCCAACACCAGCTCCAGGGGCCCAACCCCTGGGGGCCCGAACCATAGCTCCAGGGGCCCAACCCCTGGGGACCCAACACCAGCTCCAGGGGCCCAACCCCTGGGGCCCGAACCATAGCTCCAGGGGCCCAACCCCTGGGGACCCCAACACCAGCTCCAGGGGCCCAACCCCTGGGGGCCCGAACCATAGCTCCAGGGGCCCAACCCCTGGGGGCCCAACACCAGCTCCAGGGGCCCAACCCCTGGGGGCCCGAACCATAGCTCCAGGGGCCCAACCCCGGGGCCCCAACACCTGCTCCAGGCGACCAACCCCTGGAGGCCCGAACCATAATTCCAGGGGCCCAACCCCTGGGGGCCCCAACATCAGCTCCAGGGGCTCAATCCCTGGGGGCCCGAACCATAGCTCCAGGGGCCTAACCCCTGGGGGCTCGAACCATAGCTCCAGGGGCCCAACCCCTTGGGGCCCCAACACCAGCTCCACGGGCCCAACCCCTGGGGGCCCGAACCATAGCTCCAGGGGTCCAACCCCTGGGGGAACCAACACCAGCTCCAGGGGCCCAACCCCTGGGGGCCCGAGCCATAGCTACAGGGACCCAACCCCTGGGGTCCCCAACACCTGCTCCAGGGGACCAACCCCTGGGGGCCCGAACCATAGCTCCAGGGGCCCAACACATAGGGGCCCCAACACGAGCTCCAGGGGCCCAACCGCTGGGGGCCCGAACCATAGCTCCAGGGGCCCAACCCCTGGGGGCCCCAACACCAGCTCTAGGGGCCCAACCCCTGGGGGCCCGAACCATAGCTCCAGGGTCCAAACCCCTGGGGGCCCCAACACCAGCTCCAGGGGCCCAACCCCTGGGGGCCCGAACCATAGCTCCAGGGGCCCAACCCCTGGAGGCCTGAACCATAGCTCCAGGGGTCCAACCCCTGGGGGCCCCAACATCAGCTCCAGGGGCTCAATCCCTGGGGGCCCGAACCATAGCTCCAGGGGCCCAACCCCTGGGGGCCCCAACACCAGCTCCAGGGGCCTAACCCCTGGGGGTCCGCACCATAGCTCCAGGGGCCCAACACCTCGAGGCCCGAACCATAGCTCCAGGGGTCCAACCCCTGGGGGAACCAACACCAGCTCCAGGGGCCCAACCCCTGGGGGCCCGAGCCATAGCTACAGGGACCCAACCCCTGGGGTCCCCAACACCTGCTCCAGGGGACCAACCCCTGGGGGCCCGAACCATAGCTCCAGGGGCCCAACACATAGGGGCCCCAACACGAGCTCCAGGGGCCCAACCCCTGGGGGCCCGAACCATAGCTCCAGGGGCCCAACCCCTCGGGGCCCCAACACCTGCTCCAGGGGCCCAACCCCTGGGGACCCGAACCATAGCTCCAGGGGCCCAACCCCTGGGGGCCCCAACACCTGATCCAGGGGCCCAACCCCTGGGGGCCCGAACCATAGCTCCAGGGGCCCAACCCCTGGGGGACCGAACCATAACTCCAGGGGCCCAAACCCTGGGGGCCCCAACACCAGCTCCAGGGGCCCAACCCCTGGGGGCCCGAGCCATAGCTCCAGGGGCCCAACCCCTGGGGGCCCCAACACCAGCTCCACGGGCCCAACCCCTGGGGGCCCGAACCATAGCTCCAGGGGTCCAACCCCTGGGGGAACCAACACCAGCTCCAGGGGCCCAGCCCCTGGGGGCCCGAGCCATAGCTACAGGGACTCAACCCCTGGGGTCCCCAACACCTGCTCCAGGGGCCCAACCCCTGGGGGCCCGAACCATAGCTCCAGAGGCCCAACACATAGGGGCCCCAACACCAGCTCCAGGGGCCCAACCCCTGGGGGCCCGAACCATACCTCCAGGGTCCCAACCCCTCGGGGCCCCAACACCTGCTCCAGGGGCCCAACCCCTGGAGGCCCGAACCATAGCTCCAGGAGCCCAACCCCTGGGGGCCCCAACATCAGCTCCAGGGGCTCAATCCCTGGGGGCCCGAACCATAGCTCTAGGGGCCCAACCCCTGGGGGCCCCAACACCAGCTCCAGGGGCCTAACCCCTGGGGGACCGAACCATAGCTCCAGGGGCCCAACCCCTCGAGGCCCGAACCATAGCTCCAGGGGCCCAACACCTGGTGGCCCGAACACCAGCTCCAGGGGCCCAACACTTGGGGGCCCGAACCATAGCTCCAGTGGCCCAACCCCTGGGGGCACCAACACCAGCTCCAGGGGCCCAACCCCTGTGGGCAAGAACCATAGCTCCAGGGGCCCAACCCCTGGGGGCCCGAACCATAGCTCCAGGGGCCCAACCCCTGGGGGCCCCAACACCAGCTCCACGGGCCCAACCCCTGGGGGCCCGAACCATAGCTCCAGGGGTCCAACCCCTGGGGGAACCAACACGAGCTCCAGGGGCCCAACCCCTGGGGGCCCGAGCCTTAGCTACAGGGACCCAACCCCTGGGGTCCCCAACACCTGCTCCAGGGGACCAACCCCTGGGGGCCCGAACCATAGCTCCAGGGGCCCAACACATAGGGGCCCCAACACGAGCTCCAGGGGCCCAACCCCTGGGGGCCCGAACCATAGCTCCAGGGGCCCAACCCCTCGGGGCCCAACACCTGCTCCAGGGGACCAACCCCTGGGGTCCCGAACCATAGCTCCAGAAGCCCAACCCCTGGGGGACCCAACACCAGCTTCAGGGGCCCAACCCCTGGGGACCCGAACCATAGCTCCAGGGGCCCAACCCCTGGGGGCCCCAACACCTGATCCAGGGGCCCAACCCCTGGGGGCCCGAACCATAGCTCCAGGGGCCCAACCCCTGGGGGACCGAACCATAGCTCCAGGGGCCCAAACCCTGGGGGCCCCAACACCAGCTCCAGGGGCCCAACCCCTGGGGGCCCGAGCCATAGCTCCAGGGGCCCAACCCCTGGGGGCCCCAACACCAGCTCCACGGGCCCAACCCCTGGGGGCCCGAACCATAGCTCCAGGGGTCCAACCCCTGGGGGAACCAACACCAGCTCCAGGGGCCCAGCCCCTGGGGGCCCTAGCCATAGCTACAGCGACCCAACCCCTGGGGGCCCCAACATCAGCTCCAGGGGCTCAATCCCTGGGGGCCCGAACCATACCTCCAGGGTCCCAACCCCTCGGGGCCCCAACACCAGCTCCAGGGGCCTAACCCCTGGGGGCCCGAACCATAGCTCCAGGGGCCCAACCCCTGGGGGCCCCAACACCAGCTCCAGGGGCCCAACCCCTGGGGGCCCGAACCGTAGTTCCAGGGGCCCAACCTCTGGGGGCCCCAACACCATCTCCAGGGGTCCAACCCCTGGGGACCCCAACACCAGCTCCAGGGGCCCAACCCCTGGGGGCCCGAACCATAGCTCCAACGGCCCAACCCCTGGGGGAACCAACATAAGCTCCAGGGGCCCAACCCCTGGGGGCCGGAACCATAGCTCCAGGGGCCCAACCCCTGGTTGCCCCAACACCAGCTCCAGGTGCCCAACCCCTGGGGGCCCGAACCATAGCTCCAGGGACCCAACCCCTGGAGGCCCCAGCACCAGCTACAGGGACTCAATCCCTGGTCGCCCGAACCATAGCTCCAGGGGCCCAACCCCTTGGGGCCCCAACACCAGCTCCAGGGGCCCAACGCCTGGGGGCCCGAACCATAGCTCCAGGGGCCCAACCCCTGGGGTCCCCAACACCAGCTTCAGGGGCCCATCCCCTGGGGGCCCGAACCATAGCTCCAGGGCCCCAACCCCTGGGGGCCCCAACACCTGCTCCAGGGGACCAACCCCTGGGGGCCCGAACCATAGCTCCAGGGGCCCAACACATAGGGGCCCCAACACGAGCTCCAGGGGCCCAACCCCTGGGGGCCCGAACCATAGCTCCAGGGGCCCAACCCCTCGGGGCCCCAACACCTGCTCCAGGGGCCCAACCCCTGGGGTCCTGAACCATAGCTCCAGGAGCCCAACCCCTGGGGGCCCCAACACCAGCTTCAGGGGCCCAACCCCTGGGGACCCGAACCATAGCTCCAGGGGCCCAACCCCTGGGGGCCCCAACACCTGATCCAGGGGCCCAACCCCTGGGGGCCCGAACCATAGCTCCAGGGGCCCAACCCCTGGGGGACCGAACCATAGCTCCAGGGGCCCAACCCCTGGGGGCCCCAACACCAGCTCCAGGGGCCCAACCCCTGGGGGCCCGAACCATAGCTCAAGGGGCCCAACCCCTGGGGGCCCCAACACCAGCTCCACGGGCCCAACCCCTGGGGGCCCGAACCATAGCTCCAGGGGTCCAACCCCTGGGGGAACCAACACCAGCTCCAGGGGCCCAGCCCCTGGGGGCCCGAGCCATAGCTACAGGGACCCAACCCCTGGGGTCCCCAACATCTGCTCCAGGGGCCCAACCCCTGGGGGCCCGAATCATAGCTCCAGAGGCCCAACACATAGGGGCACCAACACCAGCTCCACGGGCCCAACCCCTGGGGGCCCGAACCATACCTCCAGGGTCCCAACCCCTCGGGGCCCCAACACCTGCTCCAGGGGCCCAACCCCTTGAGGCCCGAACCATAGCTCCAGGGGCCCAACCCCTGGGGGCCCCAACATCAACTCCAGGGGCTCAATCCCTGGGGGCCCGAACCATAGCTCCAGGGGCCCAACCCCTGGGGGCCCCAACACCTGATACAGGGGCCCAACCCCTGGGGGCCCGAACTATAGGTCCAGGGGACCAAACCCTGGGGGACCGAACCATAGCTCCAGGGGCCCAAACCCTGGGGGCCCCAACAGTAGCTCCGGGGCACAACCCCTAGGGGCCCGAACAATAGCTCCAGGGGCCCAACCCCTGGGGGCACCAACACCAGCTACAGGGGCCCAACCCCTGGGGGCAAAAACCATAGCTCCAGGGGCCCAATCCCTGGGGGCCCCAACACCTGATCCAGGGGCCCAACCCCTGGGGTCCTGAACCATAGCTCCAGGGGCCCAACCCCTGGGGTCCGAACCATAGCTCTAGGGGCCCAACCCCTGGGAGCCCCAACACCTGATCCAGAGGCCCAACCCCTGGGGTCCCGAACCATAGCTCTAGGGGCCAAACCCCTTGGAGCCCCAACACCAGCTCCAGGGGCCCAACCCCTGGGGGCCCGAACCATAGCTCCAGGGGCCAAACCCCTCGAGGCCCGAACCATAGCTCCAGGGGCCCAACACCTGGTGGCCCGTACACCAACTCCAGGGGCCCAACCCCTGGGGGCCCGAACCATAGCTCCAGGGGCCCAACCCGTGGGGGCACCAACACCAGCTACAGGGGCCCAACCCCTGGGGGCAAAAACCATAGCTCCAGGGGCCCAACCCCTGGGGGCCCCAACACCTGATCCAGGGGCCCAACCCCTGGGGTCCCGAACCATAGCTCCAGGGGCCCAACCCCTGGGGTCCGAACCATAGCTCCAGGGGCCCAACCCCTGGGGGCCCCAACACCAGCTCCACGGGCCCAACCCCTGGGGGCCCGAACCATAGCTCCAGGGGTCCAACCCCTGGGGGAACCAACACCAGCTCCAGGGGCCCAACCCCTGGGGACCCGAGCCATAGCTACAGGGACCCAACCCCTGGGGTCCCCAACACCTGCTCCAGTGGACCAACCCCTGGGGGCCCGAACCATAGCTCCAGGGGCCCAACACATAGGGGCCCCAACACGAGCTCCAGGGGCCCAACCCCTGGGGGCCCGAACCATAGCTCCAGGGTCCCAACCCCTCGGGGCCCCAACACCTGCTCCAGGGGCCCAACCCCTGGGGTCCCGAACCATAGCTCCAGGGGCCCAACCCCTGGGGGCCCCAACACCAGCTTCAGGGGCCCAACCCCTGGGGACCCGAACCATAGCTCCAGGGGCCCAACCCCTGGGGGCCCCAACACCTGATACAGGGGCCCAAACCCTGGGGGCCCGAACTATAGGTCCAGGGGACCAACCCCTGGGGGACCGAACCATAGCTCCAGGGGCCCAACCCCTGGGGGCCCCAACAGCAGCTCCGGGGCACAACCCCTGGGGGCCCGAACCATAGCTCCAGGGGCCCAACCCCTGGGGGCCCCAACACCTGATCCAGGGGCCCAACCCCTGGGGTCCCGAAACATAGCTCTAGGGGCCCAACCCCTGGGAGCCCCAACACCAGCTCCAGGGGCCCAACCCCTGGGGGCCCGAACCATAGCTCCAGTGGCCAAACCCCTCGAGGCCCGAACCACAGCTCCAGGGGCCCAACACCTGGTGGCCCGAACACCAGCTCCAGGGGCCCAACCCCTGGGGGCCCGAACCATAGCTCCAGGGGCCCAACCCCTGGGGGCACCAACACCAGCTACAGGGGCCCAACCCCTGGGGGCAAAAACCATAGCTCCAGGGGCCCAACCCCTGGGGGCCCCAACACCTGATCCAGGGGCCCAACCCCTGGGGTCCCGAACCATAGCTCCAGGGGCCCAACCCCTGGGGGCCCGAACCATAGCTCCAGGGGCCCAACCCCTGGGGGCCCCAACACCAGCTCCACGGGCCCAACCCCTGGGGGCCCGAACCATAGCTCCAGGGGTCCAACCCCTGGGGGAACCAACACCAGCTCCAGGGGCCCAACCCCTGGGGGCCCGAGCCATAGCTACAGGGACCCAACCCCTGGGGTCCCCAACACCTGCTCCAGGGGACCAACCCCTGGGGGCCCGAACCATAGCTCCAGGGGCCCAACACATAGGGGCCCCAACACGAGCTCCAGGGGCCCAACCCCTGGGGGCCCGAACCATAGCTCCAGGGGCCCAACCCCTCGGGGCCCCAACACCTACTCCAGGGGCCCAACCCCTGGGGTCCCGAACCATAGCTCCAGGGGCCCAACCCCTGGGGGCCCCAACACCAGCTTCAGGGGCCCAACCCCTGGGGACCCGAACCATAGCTCCAGGGGCCCAACCCCTGGGGGCCCCAACACCTGATACAGGGGCCCAACCCCTAGGGTCCCGAAACATAGCTCTAGGGGCCCAACCCCTGGGAGCCCCAACACCAGCTCCAGGGGCCCAACCCCTGGGGGCCCGAACCATAGCTCCAGGGGCCCAACCCCTGGGGGAACCAACATAAGCTCCAGGGGCCCAACCCCTGGGGGCCGGAACCATAGCTCCAGGGGCCCAACCCCTGGGGGCCCCAACACCAGCTCCAGGTGCCCAACCCCTGGGGGCCCGAAACATAGCTCCAGGGACCCAAGCCCTGGAGGCCCCAACACCTGCTCCAGGGGACCAACCCCTGGGGGCCCGAACCATAGCTCCAGGTGCCCAACCCCTGGGGGCCCCAACACCAGCTCCAGGGGCCCAACCCCTGGAGGCCCGAACCATAGCTCCAGGGGCCCAACCCCTGGGGGCCCGAACCATAGCTCCAGGGGCCCAACCCCTGGGGGCCACAACACCTGCTCCAGGGGCCCAACCCCTGGAGGCCCGAAGCATAGCTCCAGGGGCCCAACCCCTGGGGGCCCCAACACCAGCTTCAGGGATCAAACCCCTGGGGGCCCGAACCATAGCTCCAGGGCCCCAACCCCTAGGGGCGCCAACACCAGCTCCAGGGGCCCAACTTCTGGGGGCCCGAACAATAGCTCCAGGGGCCCAACCCCTGGCGGCCCCAACACCAACTCCAGGGGCCCAACCCCTGGGGGCCCGAACCATAGCTCCAGGGTCCCAACCCCTGGGGGCCCGAACCATAGCTCCAAGGGCCCAACCCCTCGGGGCCCCAACACCAGCTCCAGGAGCCCAACCCCTGGGGGCCCGAACCATAGCTCCAGGGGCCCAATCCCTGGGGGCCCCAACACCTGATCCAGGGGCCCAACCCCTGGGGTCCTGAACCACAGCTCCAGGGGCCCAACCCCTGGGGTCCGAACCATAGCTCTAGGGGCCCAACCCCTGGGAGCCCCAACACCTGATCCAGAGGCCCAACCCCTGGGGTCCCGAACCATAGCTCTAGGGGCCAAACCCCTTGGAGCCCCAACACCAGCTCCAGGGGCCCAACCCCTGGGGGCCCGAACCATAGCTCCAGGGGCCAAACCCCTCGAGGCTCGAACCATAGCTCCAGGGGCCCAACACCTGGTGGCCCGTACACCAACTCCAGGGGCCCAACCCCTGGGGGCCCGAACCATAGCTCCAGGGGCCCAACCCCGTGGGGGCACCAACACCAGCTACAGGGGCCCAACCCCTGGGGGCAAAAACCATAGCTCCAGGGGCCCAACCCCTGGGGGCCCCAACACCTGATCCAGGGGCCCAACCCCTGGGGTCCCGAACCATAGCTCCAGGGGCCCAACCCCTGGGGTCCCGAACCATAGCTCCAGGGGCCCAACCCCTGGGGGCCCCAACACCAGCTCCACGGGCCCAACCCCTGGGGGCCCGAACCATAGCTCCAGGGGTCCAACCCCTGGGGGAACCAACACCAGCTCCAGGGGCCCAACCCCTGGGGACCCGAGCCATAGCTACAGGGACCCAACCCCTGGGGTCCCCAACACCTGCTCCAGTGGACCAACCCCTGGGGGCCCGAACCATAGCTCCAGGGGCCCAACACATAGGGGCCCCAACACGAGCTCCAGGGGCCCAACCCCTGGGGGCCCGAACCATAGCTCCAGGGGCCCAACCCCTCGGGGCCCCAACACCTGCTCCAGGGGCCCAACCCCTGGGGTCCCGAACCATAGCTCCAGGGGCCCAACCCCTGGGGGCCCCAACACCAGCTTCAGGGGCCCAACCCCTGGGGACCCGAACCATAGCTCCAGGGGCCCAACCCCTGGGGGCCCCAACACCTGATACAGGGGCCCAAACCCTGGGGGCCCGAACTATAGGTCCAGGGGCCCAACCCCTGGGGGACCGAACCATAGCTCCAGGGGCCCAACCCCTGGGGGCCCCAACAGCAGCTCCGGGGCACAACCCCTGGGGGCCCGAACCATAGCTCCAGGGGCCCAACCCCTGGGGTCCCCAACACCTGATCCAGGGGCCCAACCCCTGGGGTCCCGAAACATAGCTCTAGGGGCCCAACCCCTGGGAGCCCCAACACCAGCTCCAGGGGCCCAACCCCTGGGGGCCCGAACCATAGCTCCAGTGGCCAAACCCCTCGAGGCCCGAACCACAGCTCCAGGGGCCCAACACCTGGTGGCCCGAACACCAGCTCCAGGGGCCCAACCCCTGGGGGCCCGAACCATAGCTCCAGGGGCCCAACCCCTGGGGGCACCAACACCAGCTCCAGGGGCCCAACCCCTGGGGGCAAAAACCATAGCTCCAGGGGCCCAACCCCTGGGGGCCCCAACACCTGATCCAGGGGCCCAACCCCTGGAGTCCCGAACCATAGCTCCAGGGGCCCAACCCCTGGGGGCCCGAACCATAGCTCCAGGGGCCCAACCCCTGGGGGCCCCAACACCAGCTCCACGGGCCCAACCCCTGGGGGCCCGAACCATAGCTCCAGGGGTCCAACCCCTGGGGGAACCAACACCAGCTCCAGGGGCCCAACCCCTGGGGGCCCGAGCCATAGCTACAGGGACCCAACCCCTGGGGTCCCCAACACCTGCTCCAGGGGACCAACCCCTGGGGGCCCGAACCATAGCTCCAGGGGCCCAACACATAGGGGCCCCAACACGAGCTCCAGGGGCCCAACCCCTGGGGGCCCGAACCATAGCTCCAGGGGCCCAACCCCTCGGGGCCCCAACACCTACTCCAGGGGCCCAACCCCTGGGGTCCCGAACCATAGCTCCAGGGGCCCAACCCCTGGGGGCCCCAACACCAGCTTCAGGGGCCCAACCCCTGGGGACCCGAACCATAGCTCCAGGGGCCCAACCCCTGGGGGCCCCAACACCTGATACAGGGGCCCAAACCCTGGGGGCCCGAACTATAGGTCCAGGGGACCAACCCCTGGGGGACCGAACCATAGCTCCAGGGGCCCAACCCCTGGGGGCCCCAACAGCAGCTCCGGGGCACAACCCCTGGGGGCCCGAACCATAGCTCCAGGGGCCCAAACCCTGGGGGCCCCAACACCTGATCCAGGGGCCCAACCCCTAGGGTCCCGAAACATAGCTCTAGGGGCCCAACCCCTGGGAGCCCCAACACCAGCTCCAGGGGCCCAACCCCTGGGGGCCCGAACCATAGCTCCAGGGGCCCAACCCCTGGGGGAACCAACATAAGCTCCAGGGGCCCAACCCCTGGGGGCCGGAACCATAGCTCCAGGGGCCCAACCCCTGGGGGCCCCAACACCAGCTCCAGGTGCCCAACCCCTGGGGGCCCGAAACATAGCTCCAGGGACCCAAGCCCTGGAGGCCCCAACACCTGCTCCAGGGGACCAACCCCTGGGGGCCCGAACCATAGCTCCAGGTGCCCAACCCCTGGGGGCCCCAACACCAGCTCCAGGGGCCCAACCCCTGGAGGCCCGAACCATAGCTCCAGGGGCCCAACCCCTGGGGGCCCGAACCATAGCTCCAGGGGCCCAACCCCTGGGGGCCACAACACCTGCTCCAGGGGCCCAACCCCTGGAGGCCCGAAGCATAGCTCCAGGGGCCCAACCCCTGGGGGCCCCAACACCAGCTTCAGGGATCCAACCCCTGGGGGCCCGAACCATAGCTCCAGGGCCCCAACCCCTGGGGGCGCCAACACCAGCTCCAGGGGCCCAACTTCTGGGGGCCCGAACAATAGCTCCAGGGGCCCAACCCCTGGCGGCCCCAACACCAACTCCAGGGGCCCAACCCCTGGGGGCCCGAACCATAGCTCCAGGGTCCCAACCCCTGGGGGCCCGAACCATAGCTCCAAGGGCCCAACCCCTCGGGGCCCCAACACCAGCTCCAGGAGCCCAACCCCTGGGGGCCCGAACCATAGCTCCAGGGGCTCAACCCCTGGGGGCCACAACACCAGCTCCAGGGGCCGAACCCCTGGGGGCCCGAACCATAGCTCCAGGGGCCCAACCCCTGGGGGCCCCAACACCAGGTCCAGGGGCCCAACCCCTGGGGGCCCGAACCATAGGTCCAGGGGCCCAACCCCTGGGGGCCCCAACACGTGCTCCAGGGGCCCAACCCCTGGGGGCCCGAACCATAGCTCTAGGGGCCCAACCCCTGGGGGCCTGAACCATAGCTCCAGGGGCCCAACCCCTGGGGGCCCGAACCATAACTCCAGGTGCCCAACTCCTGGGGGAACCAACAGCAGCTCCAGGGGCCCAACCCCTGGGGGCCGGAACCATAGCTCCAAGGGCCCAACCCCTGGGGGCCCCAACACAAGCTTCAGGTGCCCAACCCCTGGGGGCCCGAACCATAGCTCCAGGGACCCAACCCCTGGGGGCCCCAACACCTGCTCCAGGGGACCAACCCCTAGGGGCCCGAACCATAGCTCCAGTGGCCCAACCCCTGGGGGCCCCAACACCAGCTCCAGGGGCCCAACCCCTGGGGGCCCGAACCATAGCTCCAGGGGCCCAATCCCTGGGGGCCCCAACACCTGCTCCAGGGGCCCAACCCCTGGGGGCCCCAACACCAGCTTCAGGGGCCCAACAACTGGGGGCCCGAACCATAGCTCCAGGGGCCAAACCCCTGGGGCCCCGAACCATAGCTCCAGGGGCCCAAACCATGGGGGCCCCAACACCAGCTCCAGGGGCCCAACCCCTGGTGGCCCGAACCATAGGTCCAGGGGCCCAACCCCTGGGGGCCCCAACACCAGCTCCAGGGGCCCAACCCCTAGGGACCCGAACCGTATCTCCAGGGGCCCAACCCCTGGGGGCCCCAACACCAGCTCCAGGAGCCCAACCCCTGGGGGACCAAACCATAGCTCCAGGGGCCCAACCCCTTTGGGCCACAACTCCAGCTCCAGGGGCCCAACCCCTGGGGGACCGAACCATAGCTCCAGGGGCCCAACCTCTTGGGGCCCCAACACCATCTCCAGGGTCCCAACACATAGGGGCCCCAACACCAGCTCCAGGGGCCCAACCCCTGGGGGCCCGAACCATAGCTCCAGGGGACCAACCCCTCGGGGCCCCAACACGTGCTCCAGGGGCCCAACCCCTGGGGGCCCAAACCATAGCTCCAGGGGCCCAACCCCTGGGGGCCCAAACCATAGCTCCAGGGGCCTAACCCCTGGGGTCCCCAACACCAGCTTCAGGGGCCCATCCCCTGGGGGCCCGAACCATAGCTCCAGGGCCCCAATCCCTGGGGGCCCCAACACCTGCTCCAGGGGACCAACCCCTGGGGGCCCGAACCATAGCTCCAGGGGCCCAACACATAGGGGCCCCAACACGAGCTCCAGGGGCCCAACCCCTGGGGGCCCGAACCATAGCTCCAGGGGCCCAACCCCTGGGGGCCCCAACACCTGCTCCAGGGGCCCAACCCCTGGGGTCCTGAACCATAGCTCCAGGAGCCCAACCCCTGGGGGCCCCAACACCAGCTTCAGGGGCCCAACCCCTGGGGACCCGAACCATAGCTCCAGGGGCCCAACCCCTGGGGGCCCCAACACCTGATCCAGGGGCCCAACCCCTGGGGGCCCGAACCATAGCTCCAGGGGCCCAAACCCTGGGGGCCCCAACACCAGCTCCAGGGGCCCAACCCCTGGGGGCCCGAACCATAGCTCAAGGGGCCCAACCCCTGGGGGCCCCAACACCAGCTCCACGGGCCCAACCCCTGGGGGCCCGAACCATAGCTCCAGGGGTCCAACCCCTGAGGGAACCAACACTAGCTCCAGGGGCCCAGCCCCTGGGGGCCCGAACCATAGCTCCAGGGGCTCAACCCCTGGGGGCCACAACACCAGCTCCAGGGGCCGAACCCCTGGGGGCCCGAACCATAGCTCCAGGGGCCCAACCCCTGGGGGCCCCAACACCAGGTCCAGGGGCCCAACCCCTGGGGGCCCGAACCATAGGTCCAGGGGCCCAACCCCTGGGGGCCCCAACACGTGCTCCAGGGGCCCAACCCCTGGGGGCCCGAACCATAGCTCTAGGGGCCCAACCCCTGGGGGCCTGAACCATAGCTCCAGGGGCCCAACCCCTGGGGGCCCGAACCATAACTCCAGGTGCCCAACTCCTGGGGGAACCAACAGCAGCTCCAGGGGCCCAACCCCTGGGGGCCGGAACGATAGCTCCAAGGGCCCAACCCCTGGGGGCCCCAACACAAGCTTCAGGTGCCCAACCCCTGGGGGCCCGAACCATAGCTCCAGGGACCCAACCCCTGGGGGCCCCAACACCTGCTCCAGGGGACCAACCCCTAGGGGCCCGAACCATAGCTCCAGTGGCCCAACCCCTGGGGGCCCCAACACCAGCTCCAGGGGCCCAACCCCTGGGGGCCCGAACCATAGCTCCAGGGGCCCAATCCCTGGGGGCCCCAACACCTGCTCCAGGGGCCCCACCCCTGGGGGCCCCAACACCAGCTTCAGGGGCCCAACAACTGGGGGCCCGAACCATAGCTCCAGGGGCCAAACCCCTGGGGCCCCGAACCATAGCTCCAGGGGCCCAATCCCTGGGGGCCCCAACACCAGCTCCAGGGGCCCAACCCCTGGTGGCCCGAACCATAGGTCCAGGGGCCCAACCCCTGGGGGCCCCAACACCAGCTCCAGGGGCCCAACCCCTAGGGACCCGAACCGTATCTCCAGGGGCCCAACCCCTGGGGGCCCCAACACCAGCTCCAGGAGCCCAACCCCTGGGGGACCAAACCATAGCTCCAGGGGCCCAACCCCTTTGGGCCACAACTCCAGCTCCAGGGGCCCAACCCCTGGGGGACCGAACCATAGCTCCAGGGGACCAACCCCTCGGGGCCCCAACACGTGCTCCAGGGGCCCAACCCCTGGGGGCCCAAACCATAGCTCCAGGGGCCCAACCCCTGGGGGCCCAAACCATAGCTCCAGGGGCCTAACCCCTGGGGTCCCCAACACCAGCTTCAGGGGCCCATCCCCTGGGGGCCCGAACCATAGCTCCAGGGCCCCAATCCCTGGGGGCCCCAACACCTGCTCCAGGGGACCAACCCCTGGGGGCCCGAACCATAGCTCCAGGGGCCCAACACATAGGGGCCCCAACACGAGCTCCAGGGGCCCAACCCCTGGGGGCCCGAACCATAGCTCCAGGGGCCCAACCCCTCGGGGCCCCAACACCTGCTCCAGGGGCCCAACCCCTGGGGTCCTGAACCATAGCTCCAGGAGCCCAACCCCTGGGGGCCCCAACACCAGCTTCAGGGGCCCAACCCCTGGGGACCCGAACCATAGCTCCAGGGGCCCAACCCCTGGGGGCCCCAACACCTGATCCAGGGGCCCAACCCCTGGGGGCCCGAACCATAGCTCCAGGGGCCCAAACCCTGGGGGCCCCAACACCAGCTCCAGGGGCCCAACCCCTGGGGGCCCGAACCATAGCTCAAGGGGCCCAACCCCTGGGGGCCCCAACACCAGCTCCACGGGCCCAACCCCTGGGGGCCCGAACCATAGCTCCAGGGGTCCAACCCCTGAGGGAACCAACACTAGCTCCAGGGGCCCAGCCCCTGGGGGCCCGAGCCATAGCTACAGGGACCCAACCCCTGGGGTCCCCAACATCTGCTCCAGGGGCCCAACCCCTGGGGGCCCGAATCATAGCTCCAGAGGCCCAACACATAGGGGCCCCAACACCAGCTCCACGGGCCCAACCCCTGGGGGCCCGAACCATACCTCCAGGGTCCCAACCCCTCGGGGCCCCAACACCTGCTCCAGGGGCCCAACCCCTTGAGGCCCGAAGCATAGCTCCAGGGGCCCAACCCCTGGGGGCCCCAACATCAACTCCAGGGGCTCAATCCCTGGGGGCCCGAACCATAGCTCCAGGGGCCCAACCCCTGGGGGCCCCAACACCTGATACAGGGGCCCAACCCCTGGGGGCCCGAACTATAGGTCCAGGGGACCAACCCCTGGGGGACCGAACCATAGCTCCAGGGGCCCAACCCCTGGGGGCCCCAACAGCAGCTCCGGGGCACAACCCCTGGGGGCCCGAACAATAGCTCCAGGGGCCCAATCCCTGGGGGCCCCAACACCTGATCCAGGGGCCCAACCCCTGGGGTCCCGAACCATAGCTCTAGGGGCCCAACCCCTGGGAGCCCCAACACCAGCTCCAGGGGCCCAACCCCTGGGGGCCCGAACCATAGCTCCAGGGGCCAAACCCCTCGAGGCCCGAACCATAGCTCCAGGGGCCCAACACCTGGTGGCCCGTACACCAGCTCCAGGGGCCCAACCCCTGGGGGCCCGAACCATATCTCCAGGGGCCCAACCCCTGGGGGCACCAACACCAGCTACAGGGGCCCAACCCCTGGGGGCAAAAACCATAGCTCCAGGGGCCCAACCCCTGGGGGCCCCAACACCTGATCCAGGGGCCCAACCCCTGGGGTCCAGAACCATAGCTCCAGGGGCCCAACCCCTGGGGGCCCGAACCATAGCTCCAGGGGCCCAACCCCTGGGGGCCCCAACACCAGCTCCACGGGCCCAACCCCTGGGGGCCCGAACCATTGCTCCAGGGGTCCAACCCCTGGGGGAACCAACACCAGCTCCAGGGGCCCAACCCCTGGGGGCCCGAGCCATAGCTACAGGGACAGAAACCCCTGGGGTCCCCAACACGAGCTCCAGGGGCCCAACCCCTGGGGGCCCGAACCATAGCTCCAGGGGCCCAACCCCTCGGGGCCCCAACACCTGCTCCAGGGGCCCAACCCCTGGGGTCCCGAACCATAGCTCCAGGGGCCCAACCCCTGGGGGCCCCAACACCAGCTTCAGGGGCCCAACCCCTGGGGACCCGAACCATAGCTCCAGGGGCCCAACCCCTGGGGGCCCCAACACCTGATACAGGGGCCCAAACCCTGGGGGCCCGAACTATAGGTCCAGGGGACCAACCCCTGGGGGACCGAACCATAGCTCCAGGGGCCCAACCCCTGGGGGCCCCAACAGCAGCTCCGGGGCACAACCCCTGGGGGCCCGAACCATAGCTCCAGGGGCCCAACCCCTTGGGTTCCACAACACCTGATCCAGGGGCCCAACCCCTGGGGTCCCGAAACATAGCTCTAGGGGCCCAACCCCTGGGAGCCCCAACACCAGCTCCAGGGGCCCAACCCCTGGGGGCCTGAACCATAGCTCCAGGGGCCAAACACCTCGAGGAACGAACCATAGCTCCAGGGGCCCAACACCTGGTGGCCCGAACACCAGCTCCAGGGGCCGAACCCCTGGGGGCCCGAACCATAGCTCCAGGGGCCCAACCCCTGGGGGCACCAACACCAGCTACAGGGGCCCAACCCCTGGGGGCAAAAACCATAGCTCCAGGGGCCCAACCCCTGGGGGCCCAAACACCTGATCCAGGGGCACAACCCCTGGGGTCCCGAACCATAGCTCCAGGGGCCCAACCCCTGGGGTCCCCAACACCTGCTCCAGGGGCCCAACCCCTGGGGGCCCGAACCATAGCTCCAGAGGCCCAACACATAGGGGCCCCAACACCAGCTCCAGGGGCCCAACCCCTGGGGGCCCGAACCATACCTCCAGGGTCCCAACCCCTCGGGGCCCCAACATCTGCTCCAGGGGCCCAACCCCTGGGGGCCCCAACATCAGCTCCAGGGGCTCAATCCCTGGGGGCCCGAAACATAGCTCCAGGGGCCCAACCCCTGGGGGCCCCAACACCAGCTCCAGGGGCCTAACCCCTGGGGGCCCGAACCATAGCTCCAGGGGCCCAACCCCTGGGGGCCCCAACCCCAGCTCCAGGGGCCCAACCCCTGGGGGCCCGAACCGTAGTTCCAGGGGCCCAACCTCTGGGGGCCCCAACACCATCTCCAGGGGTCCAACCCCTGGGGACCCCAACACCAGCTCCAGGGGCCCAACCCCTGGGGGCCCGAACCATAGCTCCAGGGGCCCAACCCCTGGGGCCCCAACACGTGCTCCAGGGGCCCAACCCCTGGGGGAACCAACATAAGCTCCAGGGGCCCAAACCCTGGGGGCCGGAACCATAGCTCCAGGGGCCCAACCCCTGGTTGCCCCAACACCAGCTCCAGGGGCCCAACCCCTGTGGGCCCGAACCATAGCTCCAGGGGCCCAACCCCTGGGGGCCCCAACACCTGCTCCAGGGGCCCAACGCCTGGGGGCCCGAACCATAGCTCCAGGGGCCCAACCCCTGGGGTCCCCAACACCAGCTTCAGGGGCCCATCCCCTGGGGGCCCGAAGCATAGCTCCAGGGCCCCAACCCCTGGGGGCCCCAACACCTGCTCCAGGGGCCAACCCCTGGGGGCCCGAACCATAGCTCCAGGGGCCCAACCCCTCGGGGCCCCAACACCTGCTCCAGGGGCCAAACCCCTGGGGTCCTGAACCATAGCTCCAGGAGCCCAACCCCTGGGGGCCCCAACACCAGCCTCAGGGGCCCAACCCCTGGGGACCCGAACCATAGCTCCAGGGGCCCAACCCCTGGGGGCCCCAACACCTGATCCAGGGGCCCAACCCCTGGGGGCCCGAACCATAGCTCCAGGGGCCCAACCCCTGGGGGACCGAACCATAGCTCCAGGGGCCCAAACCCTGGGGGCCCCAACAGCAGCTCCAGGGGCCCAACCCCTGGGGGCCCGAACCATAGCTCAAGGGGCCCAACCCCTGGGGGCCCCAACACCAGCTCCACGGGCCCAACCCCTGGGGGCCCGAACCATAGCTCCAGGGGTCCAACCCCTGGGGGAACCAACACCAGCTCCAGGGGCCCAACCCCTGGGGGCCCGAGCCATAGCTACAGGGACCCAACCCCTGGGGTCCCCAACACCTGCTCCAGTGGACTAACCCCTGGGGGCCCGAACCATAGCTCCAGGGGCCCAACACATAGGGGCCCCAACACGAGCTCCAGGGGCCCAACCCCTGGGGGCCCGAACCATAGCTCCAGGGGCCCAACCCCTCGGGGCCCCAACACCTGCTCCAGGGGCCCAACCCCTTGGGTGCCGAACCATAGCTCCAGGGGCCCAACCCCTGGGGGCCCCAACACCAGCTTCAGGGGCCCAACCCCTGGGGACCCGAACCATAGCTCCAGGGGCCCAACCCCTGGGGGCCCCAACACCTGATACAGGGGTCCAAACCCTGGGGGCCCGAACTATAGGTCCAGGGGACCAACCCCTGGGGGACCGAACCATAGCTCCAGGGGCCCAACCCCTGGGGGCCCCAACAGCAGCTCCGTTGCACAACCCCTGGGGGCCCGAACCATAGCTCCAGGGGCCCAACCCCTGGGGGAACCAACACCAGCTCCAGGGGCCCAAACCCTGGGGGCCCGAGCCATAGCTACAGGGACCCAACCCCTGGGGTCCCCAACACCTGCTCCAGTGGACCAACCCCTGGGGGCCCGAACCATAGCTCCAGGGGCCCAACACATAGGGGCCCCAACACGAGCTCCAGGGGCCGAACCCCTGGGGGCCCGAACCATAGCTCCAGGGGCCCAACCCCTCGGGGCCCCAACACCTGCTCCAGGGGCCCAACCCCTGGGGTCCCGAACCATAGCTCCAGGGGCCCAACCCCTGGGGGCCCCAACACCAGCTTCAGGGGCCCAACCCCTGGGGACCCGAACCATAGCTCCAGGGGCCCAACCCCTGGGGGCCCCAACACCTGATACAGGGGCCCAAACCCTGGGTCCCCGAACTATAGGTCCAGGGGACCAACCCCTGGGGGACCGATCCATAGCTCCAGGGGCCCAACCCCTGGGGGCCCCAACAGCAGCTCCGGGGCACAACCCCTTGGGGCCCGAACCATAGCTCCAGGGGCCCAACCCCTGGGGGCCCCAACACCTGATCCAGGGGCCCAACCCCTGGGGTCCCGAAACATAGCTCTAGGGGCCCAACCCCTGGGAGCCCCAACACCAGCTCCAGGGGCCCAACCCCTGGGGGCCCGAACCATAGCTCCAGTGGCCAAACCCCTCGAGGCCCGAACCATAGCTCCAGGAGCCCAACACCTGGTGGCCCGAACACCAGCTCCAGGGGCCCAACCCCTGGGGGCCCGAACCATAGCTCCAGGGGCCCAACCCCTGGGGGCACCAACACCAGCTACAGGGGTCCAACCCCTGGCGGCATAAACCATAGCTCCAGGGGCCCAACCCCTGGGGGCCCCAACACCTGATCCAGGGGCCCAACCCCTGGGGTCCCGAACCATAGCTCCAGGGGCCCAACCCCTGGGGGCCCGAACGATAGCTCCAGGGGCCCAACCCCTGGGGGCCCCAACACCAGCTCCACGGGCCCAACCCCTGGGGGCCCGAACCATAGCTCCAGGGGTCCAACCCCTGGGGGAACCAACACCAGCTCCAGGGGCCCAACCCCTGGGGGCCCGAGCCATAGCTACAGGGACCCAACCCCTGGGGTCCCCAACACCTGCTCCAGTGGACCAACCCCTGGGGGCCCGAACCATAGCTCCAGGGGCCCATCACATAGGGGCCCCAACACGAGCTCCAGGGGCCCAACCCCTGGGGGCCCGAACCATAGCTCCAGGGGCCCAACCCCTCGGGGACCCAACACCTGCTCCAGGGGCCCAACCCCTGGGGTCCCGAACCATAGCTCCAGGGGCCCAACCCCTGGGGGCCCCAACACGAGCTTCAGGGGCCCAACCCCTGGGGACCCGAACCATAGCTCCAGGGGCCCAACACCTGGGGGCCCCAACACCTGATACAGGGGCCCAAACCCTGGGGGCCCGAACTATAGGTCCAGGGGATCAACCCCTGGGGGACCGAACCATAGCTCCAGGGGCCCAACCCCTGGGGGCCCCAACAGCAGCTCCGGGGCACAACCCCTGGGGGCCCGAACCATAGCTCCAGGGGCCCAAACCCTGGGGGCCCCAACACCTGATCCAGGGGCCCAACCCCTGGGGTCCCGAAACATAGCTCTAGGGGCCCAACCCCTGGGAGCCCCAACACCAGCTCCAGGGGCCCAACCCCTGGGGGCCCGAACCATAGCTCCAGGGGCCCAACCCCTGGGGGAACCAACATAAGCTCCAGGGGCCCAACCCCTGGGGGCCGGAACCATAGCTCCAGGGGCCCAACCCCTGGGAGCCCCAACACCAGCTCCAGGTGCCCAACCCCTGGGGGCCCGAAACATAGCTCCAGGGACCCAAGCCCTGGAGGCCCCAACACCTGCTCCAGGGGACCAACCCCTGAGGGCCCGAACCATAGCTCGAGGGGCCCAACCCCTGGGGGCCCCAACACCAGCTCCAGGGGCCCAACCCCTGGAGGCCCGAACCATAGCTCCAGGGGCCCAACCCCTGGGGGCCCGAACCATAGCTCCAGGGGCCCAACCCCTGGGGACCACAACACCTACTCCAGGGGCCCAACCCCTTGAGGCCCGAACCATAGCTCCAGGGGCCCAACCCCTGGGGGCCCCAACACCAGCTTCAGGGATCCAACCCCTGGGGGCCCGAACCATAGCTCCAGGGCCCCAACCCCTGGGGGCGCCAACACCAGCTCCAGGGGCCCAACTTCTGGGGGCCCCAACACCAACTCCAGGTTCCCAACCCCTGGGGGCCCGAACCATAGCTCCAGGGGCCCAACCCCTGGGGGCGCGAACCATAGCTCCAAGGGCCCAACCCCTGGGGGCCCCAACACCAGCTCCACGAGCCCAACCCCTGGGGGCCCGAACCATAGCTCCAGGGGCTCAACCCCTGGGGGCCACAACACCAGCTCCAGGGCCGAACCCCTGGGGGCCCGAACCATAGCTCCAGGGGCCCAACCCCTGGGGGCCCCAACACCAGGTCCAGGGGCCCAACCCCTGGGGGACCGAACCATAGGTCCAGGGGCCCAACCCCTGGGGGCCCCAACACGTGCTCCAGGGGCCCAACCCCTGGGGGCCCGAACCATAGCTCTAGGGGCCCAACCCCTGGGGGCCTGAACCATAGCTCCAGGGGCCCAACCCCTGTTGGCCCGAACCATAACTCCAGGTGCCCAACTCCTGGGGGAACCAACAGCAGCTCCAGGGGCCCAACCTCTGGGGGCCGGAACCATAGCTCCAGGGGCCCAACCCCTGGGGGCCCCAACACAAGCTTCAGGTGCCCAACCCCTGGGGGCCCGAACCATAGCTCCAGGGACCCAACCCCTGGGGCCCCAACACCTGCTCGAGGGGACCAACCCCTAGGGGCCCGAACCATAGCTCCAGTGGCCCAACCCCTGGGGGCCCCAACACCAGCTCCAGGGGCCCAACCCCTGGGGGCCCGAACCATAGCTCCAGGGGCCCAATCCCTGGGGGCCCCAACACCTGCTCCAGGGGCCCAACCCCTGGGGGTCCCAACACCAGCTTCAGGGGCCCAACCCCTGGGGGCCCGAACCATAGCTCCAGGGGCCAAACCCCTGGGGCCCCGAACCATAGCTCCAGGGGCCCAAACCATGGGGACCCCAACACCAGCTCCAGGGGCCCAACCCCTGGTGGCCCGAACCATAGGTCCAGGGGCCCAACCCCTGGGGGCCCCAACACCAGCTCCAGGGGCCCAACCCCTGGGGGCCCCAACACCAGCTCCAGGAGCCCAACCCCTGGGGGACCAAACCATAGCTCCAGGGGCCCAACCCCTTTGGGCCACAAATCCAGCTCCAGGGGCCCAACCCCTGGGGGACCGAACCATAGCTCCAGGGGCCCAACCTCTTGGGGCCCCAACACCATCTCCAGGGGCCCAACACATAGGGGCCCCAACACCAGCTCCAGGGGCCCAACCCCTGGGGGCCCGAACCATAGCTCCAGGGGACCAACCCCTCGGGGCCCCAACACGTGCTCCAGGGGCCCAACCCCTGGGGGCCCAAACCATAGCTCCAGGGGCCCAACCCCTGGGGGCCCCAACACCAGCTCCAGGGGCCCAACCCCTGGGGGACCAAACCATAGCTCCAGGGGCCCAACCCCTGGGGTCCCCAACACCAGCTTCAGGGGCCCATCCCCTGGGGGCCCGAACCATAGCTCCAGGGCCCCAACCCCTGGGGGCCCCAACACCTGCTCCAGGGGACCAACCCCTGGGGGCCCGAACCATAGCTCCAGGGGCCCAAAACATAGGGGCCCCAACACGAGCTCCAGGGGCCCAACCCCTGGGGGCCCGAACCATAGCTCCAGGGGCCCAACCCCTCGGGGCCCCAACACCTGCTCCAGGGGACCAACCCTTGGGGTCCTGAACCATAGCTCCAGGAGCCCAACCCCTGGGGGCCCCAACACCAGCTTCAGGGGCCCAACCCCTGGGGACCCGAACCATAGCTCCAGGGGCCCAACCCCTGGGGGCCCCAACACCTGATTCAGGGGCCCAACCCCTGGGGGCCCGAACCATAGCTCCAGGGGCCCAACCCCTGGGGGACCGAACCATAGCTCCAGGGGCCCAAACCCTGGGGGCCCCAACACCAGCTCCAGGGGCCCAACCCCTGGGGGCCCGAACCATAGCTCAAGGGGCCCAACCCCTGGGGGCCCCAACACCAGCTACACGGGCCCAACCCCTGGGGGCCCGAACCATAGCTCCAGGGGTCCAAGCCCTGGGGGAACCAACACCAGCTCCAGGGGCCCAGCCCCTGGGGGCCCGAGCCATAGCTACAGGGACCCAACCTCTGGGGTCCCCAACATCTGCTCCAGGGGCCCAACCC
>NW_026114737.1:0-50537 GCF_025201925.1 Gopherus flavomarginatus | reverse complement strand
TCCAGGGGCCCAACCCCTGGGGGCCCGAACCATAGCTCCAGGGGCCCAAACCCTGGGGGCCCCAACACCAGCTCCAGGGGCCCAAACCCTGGGGGCCCAACACCAACCTCCAGGGGCCCAAACCCCTGGGGGCCCCAACACCAACTCCAGGGGCCCAAACCCTGGGGGCCCCAACACCAACTCCAGAGGCCCAAACCCTGGGGGGCCCCAACACCAGCTCCAAGGTCCCAACCCCTGGGGGCCCCAACACCAGCTCCAGGGGCCCAACCCCTGGGGGCCCCAACACCAGCTCCAGAGGCCCAAACCCTTTGGGCCCCAACACCAGCTCCAGGGGCCCAACCCCTGGGGGCCCCAACACCAACTCAAGGGGCCCAACCCCTGGGGGCCCCAACACCAACTCCAGGGGCCCAACCCCTGGGGGCCCGAACCATAGCTCCAGGGGCCCAACCCCTGGGGGCCCCAACACCAGCTCCAGGGGCCCAAACCCTGGGGGCCCCAACACCAACTCCAGGGGCCCAACCCCTGGGGGCCCGAACCATAGCTCCAGGGGCCCAACCCCTGGGGTCCCAACACCAGCTCCAGGGGCCCAAACCCTGGGGGCCCCAACACCAACTCCAGGGGCCCAACCCCTGGGGGCCCGAACCATAGCTCCAGGGGCCCAACCCCTGGGGGCCCCCAACACAAGCTCCAGGGGCCCAAACCCTGGTTGCCCCAACACCAACTCCAGGGGCCCAAACCCTGGGGGCCCCAACACCAGCTCCAGGGGCCCAAACCCTGGGGGCCCCAACACCAACTCCAGGGGCCCAACCCCTAGGGGCCAGAACCATAGCTCCAGGGGCCCAACCCCTCGGGGCCCCAACACCAGCTCCAGGGTCCCAAACCCTGGGGGCCCCAACACCACCTCCAGGGGCCCAAACCCTGGGGGCCCCAACACCAACTCCAGGGGCCCAACCCCTGGGGGCCCCAACACCAGCTCCAGGGGCCCAACCCCTGGGGGCCCGAACCATAGCTCCAGGGGCCCAACCCCTGGGGGCCCCAACAACAACTCCAGGGGCCCAACCCCTGGGGGCCCCAACACCAGCTCAAGGGGCCCAACCCCTGGGGGCCCGAACCATAGCTCCAGGGGCCCAACCCCTGGGGACCCCAACACCAGCTCCAGGGGCCCAAACCCTGGAGCACCGAACCATAGCTCCAGGGGCCCAAGCCCTGGGGGCCCCAACATCAGCTCTAAGGGCCCAACCCCTGGGGACCCCAACACCAGCTCCAGGGGCCCAAACCCTGGGGGCCCCAACACCAGCTCCAGGGGCCCAACCCCTGGGGGCCCGAACCATAGCTCCACGGGCCCAACCCCTGGGGGCCACAACACCAGCTCCAGGGGCCCAACCCCTGGGGGCCCCAACACCAACTCCGGGGGCCCAACCCCTGGGGGCCCGAACCATAGCTCCAGGGGCCCAACCCCTTGGGACCCCAACACCAGCTCCAGGGGCCCAAACCCTGGGGGACCGAACCATAGCTCCAGGGACCCAACCCCTGGGGGCCCGAACCATAGCTCCAGGGGCCCAACCCCTGGGGGCCCCAACACCAGCTCCAGGGGCCCAAACCCTGGGGGCCCCAACACCAACTCCAGGGGAACAACCCCTCGGAGCCCGAACCATAGCTCCAGGGGCCCAACCCCTGGGGGCCCCAACACAAGCTCCAGGGGCCCAAACCCTGGGGGCCCCAACACCAACTCCATTGGCCCAAACCCTGGGGGCCCCAACACCAGCTCCAGGGGCCCAAACCCTGGGGGCCCCAACACCAACTCCAGGGGCCCAACCCCTAGGGGCCAGAACCATAGCTCCAGGGGCCCAACCCCTGGGGGCCCCAACACCAGCTCCAGGGTCCCAAACGCTGGGGGCCCCAACACCAGCTCCAGGGGCCCAAACCCTGGGGGCCCCAACACCAACTCCAGGGGCCCAACCCCTGGGGGCCCCAACAACAGCTCCAGGGGCCCAACCCCTGGGGGCCCGAACCATAGCTCCAGGGGCCCAACCCCTGGGGGCCCGAACAACAACTCCAGGGGCCCAACCCCTGGGGGCCCCAACACCAGCTCAAGGGGCCCAACCCCTGGGGGCCCGAACCATAGCTCCAGGGGCCCAACCCCTGGGGACCCCAACACCAGCTCCAGGGGCCCAAACCCTGGAGGACCGAACCATAGCTCCAGGGGCCCAACCCCTGGGGGCCCCAACATCAGCTCTAAGGGCCCAACCCCTGGGGACCCCAACACCAGCTCCAGGGGCCCAAACCCTGGGGGCCCCAACACCAGCTCCAGGGGCCCAACCCCTGGGGGCCCCAACACCAGCTCCAGGGGCCCAACCCCTGAGGGCCATAACACCAGCTCCAGGGGCCCAAGCCCTGGGGGCCCCAACACCAACTCCAGGGGCCCAACCCCTGGGGGCCCCAGCACCAACTCCAGGGGCCCAACCCCTGGGGGCCCCAACACCAGCTCCAGGGGCCCAACCCCTGGGGGCCCGAACCATAGCTCCAGGGGCCCAACCCCTGGGGACCCCCAACACCAGCTCCAGGGGCCCAAACCCTGGGGGACCGAACCATAGCTCCAGGGGCCCAATCCCTGGGGGCCCCAACACGAACTCCAGGGGCCCAAACCTTGGGGGCCCCAACACCAACTCCAGGGGCCCAAACCCTGGGGGCCTGAACGATTGCTCCAGGAGCCCAACCCCTGGGGGGCCCCAACACCAACTCCAGGGGCCCAACCCTTGGGGGCTCCAACACCAGCTCCAGGGGCCCAACCTCTGGGGTCCCAAACCATAGCTCCAGGGGCCCAACCCCTCTGGACCCCAACACCAGCTCCAGGGGCCCAACCCCTGGGGGCCCGAACCATAGCTCCAGGGGCCCAAACCCTGAGGGCCCGAACCATATCTCCAGGGGCCCAAACCCTGGGGGCCCCAACACCAACTCCAGGGGCCCAACCCCTGGGGGCCCCAACACCAACTCCAGGGGCCCAAACCCTGGGGGCCCGAACCATAGCTCCAGGGGCCCAACCCCTGGGGGCCCCAACACCAACTCCAGGGGCTTAACTCCTGGGGGCCCGAACACCAACTCCAGGGGCCCAACTCCTGGGGGCCCGAACACCAACTCCAGGGGCTCAAACCCTGGGGGCCCCAACACCAGCTCCAGGGGCCCAAACCCTGGGGGCCCCACACCAACTCCAGGGGCCCAATCCCTGGGGGCCCGAATCATAGCTCCAGGGTCCCAACCCTTGGGGGCCCCAACACCAATTCCAGGGGCCCAAACCCTGGGGGCCCCAACACCAACTCCAGGGGCCCAACCCCTGGGGGCCCGAACCATAGCTCCAGGGGCCCAACCCCTGGGGGCCCAAACACCAACTCCAGGGGCCCAACCCCTGGGGGCCCCAATACCAGCTCCAGGTGGCCCAACCCCTGGGGGCCCGAACCATAGCTCCAGGGGCCCAACCCCTCGGGACCCCAACACCAGCTCCAGGGGCCCAAACCCTGGGGACCGAACCATAGCTCCAGAGGCCCAACCCCTGGAGGCCCGAACCATAGCTCCAGGGGCCCAACCCCTGAGGGCCCGAACCATATCTCCAGGGGCCCAAACCCTGGGGGCCCCAACACCAAGTCCAGGGGCCCAACCCCTGGGGGCCCCAAAACCAGCTCCAGGGGCCCAAACCCTGGGGGCCCCAACACCATCTCCAGGGGCCCAACCCCTGGGGGCCCGAACCATAGCTCCAGGGGCCCAACCCCTGGGGGCCCCAACTCCAGCTCCAGGGGCCCAACCCCTGGGGGCCCCAACACCAACTCCAGGGGCCCAACCCCTGTGGGCCCCAACACCAGCTCCAGGGGCCCAAACCCTGGGGGCCCCAACAACAGCTCCAGGGGCCCAACCACTGGGGGCCCGAACCATAGCTCCAGGGGCCCAACCCCTGGGGGCCCCAACACCAGCTCCAGGGGCCCAACCCCTGGGGGTCCCAACACCAACTCCAGGGGCCCAACCCCTGTGGGCCCCAACACCAGCTCCAGGGGCCCAAACCCTGGGGGCCCCAACACCAACTCCATTGGCCCAACCCCTGGGGGCCCCAACACCAACTCCAGGGGCCGAACCCCTGGGGGCCCGAACCATAGCTCCAGGGGCCCAAACCCTGGGGGCCCCAACACCAACTCCAGGGGCCCAACCCCTGGGGGCCCCAACACCAACTCCAGGGGCCCAAACCCTGGGGGCCCCAACACCAGCTCCAGGGGCCCAACCCCTGGATGCCCCAACACCAGCTCCAGGGGCCCAACCCCTGGGGGCCCCAACACCAACTCCAGGGGAACAACCCCTGTGGGCCCCAACACCAGCTCCAGGGGCCCAAACCCTGGGGGCCCCAACACCAACTCCATTGGCCCAACCCCTGGGGGCCCCAACACCAACTCCAGGGGCCCAAACCCTGGGGGCCCGAACCATAGCTCCAGGGGCCCAACCCCTGGGGGCCCCAACACCAACTCCAGGGGCCCAAGCCCTGGGGGCCCCAACACCAACTCCAGGGGCCCAACCCCTGGGGGCCCGAACCATAGCTCCAGGGGCCCAAACCCTGGGGGCCCCAACACCAACCTCAGGGGCCCAACCCCTGGGGGCCCCAACACCAACTCCAGGGGCCCAAACCCTGGGGGCCCCAACACCAACTCCAGAGGCCCAAACCCTGGGGGGCCCCAACACCAGCTCCAAGGTCCCAACCCCTGGGGGCCCCAACACCAATTCCAGGGGCCCAACCCCTGGGGGCCCCAACACCAACTTCAGGGGCCCAAACCCTTTGGGCCCCAACACCAGCTCCAGGGGCCCAACCCCTGGGCGCCCCAACACCAACTCAAGGGGCCCAACCCCTGGGGGCCCCAACACCAACTCCAGGGGCCCAACCCCTGGGGGCCGAAACCATAGCTCCAGGGGCCCAACCCCTGGGGGCCCCAACACCAGCTCCAGGGGCCCAAACCCTGGGGGCCCCAACACCAACTCCAGGGGCCCAACCCCTGGGGGCCCGAACCATAGCTCCAGGGGCCCAACCCCTGGGGTCCCAACACCAGCTCCAAGGGCCCAAACCCTGGGGGCCCCAACACCAACTCCAGGGGCCCAACCCCTGGGGGCCCGAACCATAGCTCCAGGGGCCCAACCCCTGGGGGCCCCAACACAAGCTCCAGGGGCCCAAACCCTTGGTTGCCCCAACACCAACTCCAGGGGCCCAAACCCTGGGGGCCCCAACACCAGCTCCAGGGGCCCAAACCCTGGGGGCCCCAACACCAACTCCAGGGGCCCAACCCCTAGGGGCCAGAACCATAGCTCCAGGGGCCCAACCCCTGGGGGCCCCAACACCAGCTCCAGGGTCCCAAACCCTGGGGGCCCCAACACCACCTCCAGGGGCCCAAACCCTGGGGGCCCCAACACCAACTCCAGGGGCCCAACCCCTGGGGGCCCCAACACCAGCTCCAGGGGCCCAACCCCTGGGGGCCCGAACCATAGCTCCAGGGGCCCAACCCCTGGGGGCCCCAACAACAACTCCAGGGGCCCAACCCCTGGGGGCCCCAACACCAGCTCAAGGGGCCCAACCCCTGGGGGCCCGAACCATAGCTCCAGGGGCCCAACCCCTGGGGACCCCAACACCAGCTCCAGGGGCCCAAACCCTGGAGCACCGAACCATAGCTCCAGGGGCCCAACCCCTGGGGGCCCCAACATCAGCTCTAAGGGCCCAACCCCTGGGGACCCCAACACCAGCTCCAGGGGCCCAAACCCTGGGGGCCCCAACACCAGCTCCAGGGGCCCAACCCCTGGGGGCCCGAACCATAGCTCCACGGGCCCAACAACTGGGGGCCACAACACCAGCTCCAGGGGCCCAACCCCTGGGGGCCCCAACACCAACTCCGGGGGCCCAACCCCTGGGGGCCCGAACCATAGCTCCAGGGGCCCAACCCCTGGGGACCCAAACACCAGCTCCAGGGGCCCAAACCCTGGGGGACCGAACCATAGCTCCAGGGACCCAACCCCTGGGGGCCCGAACCATAGCTCCAGGGGCCCAACCCCTGGGGGCCCCAACACCAGCTCCAGGGGCCCAAACCCTGGGGGCCCCAACACCAACTCCAGGGGAACAACCCCTCGGAGCCCGAACCATAGCTCCAGGGGCCCAACCCCTGGGGGCCCCAACACAAGCTCCAGGGGCCCAAACCCTGGGGGCCCCAACACCAACTCCATTGGCCCAAACCCTGGGGGCCCCAACACCAGCTCCAGGGGCCCAAACCCTGGGAGCCCCAACACCAACTCCAGGGGCCCAACCCCTGGGGGCCAGAACCATAGCTCCAGGGGCCCAACCCCTGAGGGCCCCAACACCAGCTCCAGGGTCCCAAACGCTGGGGGCCCCAACACCAGCTCCAGGGGCCCAAACCCTGGGGGCCCCAACACCAACTCCAGGGGCCCAACCCCTGGGGGCCCCAACAACAGCTCCAGGGGCCCAACCCCTGGGGGCCCGAACCATAGCTCCAGGGGCCCAACCCCTGGGGGCCCGAACACCAGCTCCAGGGGCCCAACCCCTGGGGGCCCCAACACCAGCTCAAGGGGCCCAACCCCTGGGGGCCCGAACCATAGCTCCAGGGGCCCAACCCCTGGGGACCCCAACACCAGCTCCAGGGGCCCAAACCCTGGAGGACCGAACCATAGCTCCAGGGGCCCAACCCCTGGGGGCCCCAACATCAGCTCTAAGGGCCCAACCCCTGGGGACCCCAACACCAGCTCCAGGGGCCCAAACCCTGGGGGCCCCAACACCAGCTCCAGGGGCCCAACCCCTGGGGGCCCCAACACTAGCTCCAGGGGCCCAACCCCTGAGGGCCCCAACACCAGCTCCAGGGGCCCAAGCCCTGGGGGCCCCAACACCAACTCCAGGGGCCCAACCCCTGGGGGCCCCAGCACCAACTCCAGGGGCCCAACCCCTGGGGGCCCCAACACCAGCTCCAGGGGCCCAACCCCTGGGGGCCCGAACCATAGCTCCAGGGGCCCAACCCCTGGGGACCCCCAACACCAGCTCCAGGGGCCCAAACCCTGGGGGACCGAACCATAGCTCCAGGGGCCCAATCCCTGGGGGCCCCAACACGAACTCCAGGGGCCCAAACCTTGGGGGCCCCAACACCAACTCCAGGGGCCCAAACCCTGGGGGCCTGAACGATTGCTCCAGGAGCCCAACCCCTGGGGGGCCCCAACACCAACTCCAGGGGCCCAACCCTTGGGGGCTCCAACACCAGCTCCAGGGGCCCAACCCCTGGGGTCCCAAACCATAGCTCCAGGGGCCCAACCCCTCTGGACCCCAACACCAGCTCCAGGGGCCCAACCCCTGGGGGCCCGAACCATAGCTCCAGGGGCCCAAACCCTGAGGGCCCGAACCATATCTCCAGGGGCCCAAACCCTGGGGGCCCCAACACCAACTCCAGGGGCCCAACCCCTGGGGGCCCCAACACCAACTCCAGGGGCCCAAACCCTGGGGGCCCGAACCATAGCTCCAGGGGCCCAACCCCTGGGGGCCCCAACACCAACTCCAGGGGCTTAACTCCTGGGGGCCCGAACACCAACTCCAGGGGCCCAACTCCTGGGGGCCCGAACACCAACTCCAGGGGCTCAAACCCTGGGGGCCCCAACACCAGCTCCAGGGGCCCAAACCCTGGGGGCCCCACACCAACTCCAGGGGCCCAATCCCTGGGGGCCCGAATCATAGCTCCAGGGTCCCAACCCCTGGGGGCCCCAACACCAATTCCAGGGGCCCAAACCCTGGGGGCCCCAACACCAACTCCAGGGGCCCAACCCCTGGGGGCCCCAATACCAGCTCCAGGTGGCCCAACCCCTGGGGGCCCGAACCATAGCTCCAGGGGCCCAACCCCTCTGGACCCCAACACCAGCTCCAGGGGCCCAAACCCTGGGGACCGAACCATAGCTCCAGGGGCCCAACCCCTGGAGGCCCGAACCATAGCTCCAGGGGCCCAACCCCTGAGGGCCCGAACCATATCTCCAGGGGCCCAAACCCTGGGGGCCCCAACACCAAGTCCAGGGGCCCAACCCCTGCGGGCCCCAAAACTAGCTCCAGGGGCCCAAACCCTGGGGGCCCCAACACCATCTCCAGGGGCCCAACCCCTGGGGGCCCGAACCATAGCTCCAGGGGCCCAACCCCTGGGGGCCCCAACTCCAGCTCCAGGGGCCCAACCCCTGGGGGCCCCAACACCAACTCCAGGGGCCCAACCCCTGTGGGCCCCAACACCAGCTCCAGGGGCCCAAACCCTGGGGGCCCCAACAACAGCTCCAGGGGCCCAACCCCTGTGGGCCCCAACACCAGTTCCAGGGGCCCAAACCCTGGGGGCCCCAACACCAACTCCATTGGCCCAACCCCTGGGGGCCCCAACACCAATTCCAGGGGCCCAACCCCTGGGGGCCCGAACCATAGCTCCAGGGGCCCAAACCCTGGGGGCCCCAACACCAACTCCAGGGGCCCAACCCCTGGGGGCCCCATCACCAACCTCAGGGGCCCAACCCCTGGGGGCCCCAACACCAACTCCAGGGGCCCAAACCCTGGGGGCCCCAACACCAGCTCCAGGGGCCCAACCCCTGGAGGCCCCAACACCAGCTCCAGGGGCCCAACCCCTGGGGGCCCCAACACCAGCTCCAGGGGCCCAACCCCTGTGGGCCCCAACACCAGCTCCAGGGGCCCAAACCCTGGGGGCCTCAACACCAAATCCATTGGCCCAACCCCTGGGGGCCCCAACACCAACTCCAGGGGCCCAAACCCTGGGGGCCCGAACCATAGCTCCAGGGGCCCAACCCCTGGGGGCCCCAACACCAACTCCAGGGGCCCAAGCCCTGGGGGCCCCAACACCAACTCCAGGGGCCCAACCCCTGGGGGCCCGAACCATAGCTCCAGGGGCCCAAACCCTGGGGGCCCCAACACCAACCTCAGGGGCCCAACCCCTGGGGGCCCTAACACCAACTCCAGGGTCCCAACCCCTGGGGGCCCCAACACCAACTTCAGGGGCCCAAACCCTTTGGGCCCCAACACCAGCTCCAGGGGCCCAACCCCTGGGCGCCCCAACACCAACTCCAGGGGCCCAAACCCTGGGGGCCCCAACACCAACTCCAGGGGCCCAAACCCTGGGGGCCCGAACCATAGGTCCAGGGACCCAACCCCTGGTGGCCCCAGCACCCACTCCAGGGGCCCAACCCCTGAGCGCCCGAACCATAGCTCCAGGGGCCTAACCCCTCGGGGCCCCAACCCTAGCTCTAGGGGCCCAACCGCTTTGGGACCGAACCCCGCAATGGGGACCTACCCCCTGGGGCCCCAATCGTAGCTCCAGGATCTCAACCGCTGCGGGCCCCAACCGTGGCCCCGGAGAACCGTGAGTAGTAATAAGCTCGATAGTACTCATCACCATGCAATTTTGACACGTTTCCACGTCACTTTTAGGGCTTATGTCCGGCTTCCCACCCTCCATTTCCGTTGGCTCCGTAGACGATTCTGAAAAAAATGGGCGTGTATGTGTTTGACTAGGGGAAGTGTTGTGTAGTTTTGTGCTTGATGACATGAATAAAAAGTGTATTAAATATCAGGGTGTATTAATAAAAAAGTTAAATAATATTGTAATCTAGGTTTATAAAGGGAATTTTCTAAGGCAAAACCTGTTTGGTAAGCACAGCATAAAAACTTTTTTAAAAAGTGTCTAAGAAAAATACAATAAAGCTTACGGTAAACTTAAAAAAAGTTTACCTTTGCAGTCATTTTGTAAAACCAGGTAGCCTTTTTGGTTTAACTTTAGTAAATAAAACACATTAAAACTAAATAATACCAATGTAGATTAAGAAAAAACGAAGTTTAAAAGGAAAATTGACAAAGGCAAAGCCTGTTTTTTAAGCACGGGGTAAAAAAGTATTTAGACTATTCAATATCATTGCAGATTAAGAAGAAAGATCAAAGATAGACAGCACATGGCGGAATCAGAATGAGACAGAGAGAGAAGCAGGCAGTCTGTTTAGTAAGCACAGGGTAAAAAAGAATTCAGAATCAGGGCGGTTTACAAGACAAGAAAAGCGAAGAGAGAGTCCAATTTGCAAAGAGCAAAAATAGAGAACACATGGTAGGATTAAAGAGAAAGAGATAGAATTGTTACCTTTTCCCGTCTTTCTGCAGAATGAGGCAGCTTTCCGGGTTCAAACCCTCTTAGCCTCGTTATCACCGCCTTTGGATCGGACCAATCAGAGGTAGTTTTACAACAGCGTCATAGAATTCATTTTCCTGAACCAAACCTAGTGTCTCAAGACTTTAAGCAAGAGCCAGCTCCCCCTCTTTCCACCCTTCCTATTATCTGTTTTTAATTATCTAAAGAAACAGACCCGCAGCATTTTCCCACCAAGTAGGCCTTTTACAAAGATCTTTTTAAAACGCGCAAGCTTTTCGTAATACACCCTTTTTTAAAGTTTTTCCCTAGGTTTTAAACTAATTGGTTTTTTTTGTTTTTCTTTTTTAGTAAAAACAATGTGAAAGTCGGGCAAAGCACCTGTTAGTAAAGAAGCCTCTGTGAGCAGTGGGTCAGAGATAAGAAGGCTGCTTCTTTCCCAAACTTTTTAACAAACACAAGTTACAATTACATTAAGTTTTGCAAAGGGATAATGACTCGAAAAACAAACCTAAGCCACAACCCTTTTGTATGTGTTGTAATAAAAAATTATGCAGAAGCAACCTAGATTTTTTTTTAGTAACAGGCGGTTTATAGTCCCCATATTTAGGATACCGGCGGGTTAGAGAGAAGATTGCTTTTTTCCCCACTTTTTAACAAATAAGGTTGAAAAGGAAACCTGAAGACCCATAGCCTTTATTTAGGCATAGGTGTTTTAATAACATGTAACTGTGCAAAAACATTTTAGTGCGCTAAAACTAATGCGCTGTAATAAAAAAGGTTTGTTTTTTTTAGTTTTAGGCTAACCCGGGCCATTTTATAGTAAAAACAGCAGGCTCTTGCAGCAGCTCTTAGCCAAAACAGCCTCTGTAAGTCAGTAAATTTAAAAAAAAAGAACAAAACATAACAAGGTCTTCGTTTAAAGCAAAAGAACCCCCAAAACAGGTATTAAGAAGCATACTAATTTACTATAAAAACTAAGCTTTTTAACCATTAAAGTTTAAAAGCTAAAGTGTGTAGCCAAAAACCTTCCCGCGTTTTTTAAAAAACCAACTGACAACTCCCCCTCCGCTCTTAGCTAAACAGCCAGAGCCTTCGGCTTTTTTTTTAACCCTGTAACAAAACCTAAATACCGTTTTAAAATATGTTTTAAAGAAATATATAATTTTTTTAACTTACTAACAATGTAAAATAAGTTGTGTAAAAGTTTAACGTGGTTTATTTTTAAATTAGCAGTTTTGTTTTAAAAACTAAGGCCATAAAACAAATTAAAGAAATACAGGTTGCAGTTTTAAAAAAGTTTTTGGTTACAAGGTTGTAAATCGGTACATTACCATTTAAAAAAGGCTTTTTATTAACTGTTTAAACACATTTACTATAAAAAAATAACATTTTTAGCCATTAAAGCTAAAGCATGTTGGCAGTCTGGGGACCGACACCCGCGTTTTTTCCTAGAAAAGTGTCCTTTACGCACCCTGTTTTTTTAAAGAAACGCCTTTTTAAATATTAATTTGGGGGGGGGTGGAGGGCAAAACCTTTTTTAAAAAAAAGGTTTAAACCTATAAATAGAGGAACAAAAAACTTAACAAGACTGTTAAAGAAATATTGCTAATACAAGACTTTGACCGTTATTCGGAGCAACCACATGGTAAGAAACCTTACTATAATTTGCGTGGGTCGTCAAGGTATTATGCTAGCGTTATGCTCACTTAAAAGGCAATATTTTTTTCTTTTAAATAGGACGAGGCCTTTTTTCTTGACATTCCAGATGCCGCGCTACAAGCTTTAAACTTTGGTAAGCTAATTAATATGCTACACAAGAATAATTTATTTTTAAGATAAAAGGTTTTAAAAAATTTTATTTTTTTAATTTAGAACAAGATGGAAGTCAAAACCACCCAATAGTTTTCCTGAAATTACAGAAGAAGGTGTGAACTGTTTTTCAAATATGTGTTTTTTAAAATAAAAAAATCTGTAGTTGGAAATAGTGTGCCTTTTAGGGGCTTGAAAACCCTTAAAGCTTTTATTGTACAAAAGTTGCCGTTCTACCGCCCCTGCGTGGTGTAAACTATAATTTAAACGCGGTTTTTAGCCCGCTTATTGCAAAAACGTTTTTAAAATATATATTTTTGGGGAACAGCTTTGTTGTTGTTAGTTAAAAAAAGCCGTGCTAAAAAACATTCTGTTTATGTGTATCGGCAGACTCATCAAGCGTTATTCCTCAAGAAGAAATGTTGAAGGTGAGCGCGCTTAAAGAGGCCAAGAAATTTCCCTTTGAGGCAGCTGCAGTTGGAAGCAAGGGTATTAAGCACAGCGATTTTGAACAGCCCTGCGCGTCCAAATCTATTATTGCACAAAACCAGCCGGCACTAAAAAAGGCCAAAAAGTCTACCTCTAAAACAGCATTCGTTTTCAGGGAGGGGGGGAAAGGGGCTCAGACCCCCCCCAAGCTTTTGAACCACCCAAAGCTACCTCTACAACTTCCAGGAACCATGGTAAGCGAGGCAGAGGAGTTAAAGCCCCTAGTTTTCAACAGACCTTTGCCTCCCCGACAAAAAACAATTAGCTTTAAAAACAAACAACTCTGTGGAAGCAACCATGTTTACGCGTGGTTTGAGCAGGGTGAAGAAGTTAATCCCCCGGGTTTTGGAACCCGCAAAACCCTTGCCAGAAATAAGAATGTTCCTGTGGGGCTGGCTGCATCTGTTGCTGCTTTTAACTAGCTGTTTAGTGTTTGTACATCTCTAAAGCGTTTAATAGATAAAAAAGTTTTCAAAGCTAATTCTTGAGGTATTTCAAAAACAAAATTTTCCAGAAGAAAGGGTGGTTTTTAGACCAAAAAATAGCAGATACACGGGCACTAATTAAAAAAGTGGAAAGTGCGATAAAGGGGGAAGGAAGAGGCTGACTGCACATGAAACCTAAAAATGAAAAGAGGGGTAGGGAAAAAATGGAAAAAATCTAAAATAGTAAGAAGGCTTTTGGCCAAAAACATAAAAAAAACCAAAGCTATTTTAAAAAACAACCCCCCCAACCAAGAAAGGGAAATAGACCCTCCCACCCCTTCTTCTTCTTCTGAAGGTCCAGATTCCCCCGCTCCTGATACACCACCACAGGTGTATTTGGAGCGTGTAAGATACTGGATAAGACCCCGAAGGAAGTTTAAGGCTTATGACTATTTTGAAGAATTTCGTTTTGCTAATTTGGACAGAGTAACCAGGTTCACAGAAACCATGGTGGCCATCGACATCGCTTTTCAAAATTTGCTAGATGATATTAATAATCAGGTGGGCCCTGAAGATTTTGTACAGCTACGCTTAGATGTCCCGGTGATAAATCACCAGCTCTTTTCTTTACGGAGGCCTTGGGAAAATTTAAACGACGTAGATTTTTTAAATAACATCGTTAATGTGTTGCAAAATAACGCAGAGCTTGTGTGGTCCGAAACTATACGCCTGGCTGTTACACTTATTAATAACAGGGTTGGTGGAGTTGGGTCTGTAAGACCTCTAAAAACTATTACGTGCAGTAAAATTTTTGAAAAAAAAGAAAACATTTAATTGATTTAAATAACCAGGGTGACAACCTGTCTTTTGCCGCTAGCGTGCTGGGTCTTCTATCAGATAAAAAAGTTACAGATGCCCAGCTGTTAGAGGGGGCCAAACACCTTCATCAGGAATTGGGGTTTTCGGACCAAAAAATGATTAGCTTGACAGACGAGAGCTCTTTCGAAGTGTGCTTGGGGGTAGCTATTACCGTTACGTATTATGAAAATGAAAATTGGTGTTTTTTTACAACGGGGGGTGTACAGCCTTCCCACGGCCTTTGAATTTAACGGGTGTTTTTTCACCGGTGCCCCATTTGCTATTGCGAAAATGATTAAAACCCGTTGCTTAAGGCAAAAGTTTAAAGGTTAAAGTGTACCCTCCAAGAGGTTTGTATTTTCCCGTGTTACCATACAGGGTTGATGGTAAACTAATGTTTCCCCTCTGCGCCCTTTGTGCAGAAACAAAACAAAAGGACCCCTGCAGGCACAGTTAGGAGGAGAGGGCTCTGGCAGGGGCTTGGTGCCCTATAGAGTTGGTGGAGGCTTTAAACAAAGGGTACAGAATCGCTGAAAGTTATTAAGTCTGGCATTTTAGCCGCTCTTCGGATGCCCTGTTTTCGGACTACATTAAAACACACCTAAGACGAAAACAAGAGGCCTCGGGGTTCCCTCACTGTTGTACGGACAAGTTTAAAAAAGAACAGTACCTTAAAGAGTACCGTGAAAAAGAAGGTGTGTGTCTGCGTCTTAAAAAAATTAAGGTAAACCTCGCAAAAAGACAAATCTCAAAGCTGTTTTTAAATTCCGTGTGGGGAAGACTTGGTCAGCGAACAAATTTGAGTAATACTAGTATAGTAACAGACACTGACGAGCTCTTCAAGTAAGTTTTTGTACCTTATTACGATGTGTCATCGTGCGAGTTTATCGATGATGACACAGCCGTAGTGTCTTGGAAGTACGCAAAAGAACCCTACACCCATTCCAGCAACACTAAATTGTTTATAGCGTGCTTTACCACCGCTTATGCTGGGCTAGAGGTCGACCGCTTGTTAGACCGTTTACAGCAGCGGAGTCTTTATCATGATACGGATTCTATAATTTTTGTAAGTAAAGAAGGGGAGTGGAATCCTCCCCAGGGGATTATTTACACATTGTGGAGTTTGTATCAGCGGGACCTAAAACATACGGGTACAAACTGTCCAGCGGTAAAACCTCTATGAAATTAAAAGGAATCACACTTAACTCAGGAAACACTGAAAAAATTAATTTTGAAAGCTTAAAAGAACTCGTCTGGGATTACCCCGCGGGATAGGACCCAAAAGAAATCGTAACACAGCAGCCAGGAATCGTAAGGGTAAAAAAACACTGGTTAATAGAAACAAGGACTCAAAAAAACCCCAAGAAGTCATTCACGACAAAGGTTTTGGAGCATGAGCTTTCGTGGGTGAATACCCACTTCCTCAGATACATGCATCTGAGGAAGTGGGTGTTCAGACACGAAAGCTCATGCTCCAAAATGTCTGTTAGTTTATAAGGTGCCACAGGATTCTTTGCTGCTTTTACAGATTTACGACAAAAGAGCCCTCGAGGAGCCTTTTAAAACTTTGCCGTACGGGTATTAATAATTATGAAAAACCACGTTTGTTCATCCCTTTTACTTTTTGCTCTGTCGTCCTTCAAATTCTGGAGAATCTTATTTTATAAATCAGTTGGTAGAAAATGGTCAACAAACTGTTTTCATGTATGCCTGAAAATATTGTGTGGTATTATAGCTGATGGTAACCGCTGTATACAGAGTTGCTCCAAAAATTTTCATGTATTACATTTTTGAAGATTACCTAACACATTTAATGATGACCATTTATTTCGTAATAAAGTGAATGTTGTTGTTATTGATGATCTAGTGGAGTCTGCTTCTGAAAGCGCTGAAATTGAAAAAGCCTTTACAAAATACGTACACCACAAAAAAATAAGTATTCTGTTCATTGTGCAAAATATGTTTTGTCAGGGAAAAAAGCCGTACAATTAATTTATATACTAAATATATGGTTCTTTTTAAAAACCCCCGCGATAAACTACAATTTTTTTGGAGGCTTCTGATCACGGTACCAAAAAACCCTTCGCGTATCTGCTGGTGGATTTAAACGTTCAGCGTCCGAAAACCTCAGGTTAAAAACAGGTCTTTTCCCCACAGACCGGCCCTATGCATACTCCTTTAAAAAAAACCATAAAAAATAGTTACGGCTTCTGACGACCTAGCAGCGGCCATCTCAGAAATAGAGCTTAACACTTTAAAAGGAAACGTTCCTCTAAAACCTCGACAAATAAGCATCCTTAAAAAAAAACCCGAAAAATTATTAAAAAGCTAAACGACAAAAAGCTATCCCTAAAAAGAAAAAAAGCTTATTGTAAAACAAACCGGTGACTTTAATGGTCGTTTGTTAAGCTTTGCACTCCCCCTGCTGTCAAGCCTTTTAATTAACAGGTAACGGAACACACTGAAAAAACTGTACCTCGTCGGACTTCTAGCGGTGAAGAATATACGTGAACCACAACCACTCGCCAATTGGATTCAGAAATGAAAGACATTCTTCAAAGAACCGGTTTATCCGACTACGAAAAGGCTAAACTCTACGAGGGGGTCCTGCAAAGATACCTGGTATTGGCCAAGCGTGGTGAAATGGAAAAGACTAAAATAAATCTCTTTTTTTCCCCGAGCAAGAGCAAGAGCAAGAGGAGATTCAACCTCCTAAAGTTCAGGGAGGTATATCGGACTTTGTTATTCTGGAGGTATTGGAGAGGTAAACCCTCGTTATAAAAAAAAGCTGAAATATTGTTAAATAAGCTTAAACAGCGTAAAGATGTTTCTTCTTGGGCTGATAACTGCCGCTTGTGTACCGGGGAAAAGCGATTGAGGGGTCTCACATGCTTGATATAGTCAGGGGGTAACCGGCTCTTATTCTTTCGCTAACAAGAGGACTCCTAAACGGTGGCATGTTTTTATGAAAGCCTTGGCAGAGCTAAACGTGCCTAAGACCGTCGTAGGGCATGTTACCAATAAACAATTTTTAGAGCGCCAAAAAATAGGGCTAAAGCCTGTCAAGGCCACAAGTAGAACCACCCCTTTTAAAAACGTCCCTGTTAAAAAACGAAAAATCGACTGGTTAAAAAGGTAAAATAAAAGACGTAAACAAAATTTTATTGGTGCACCTCTTTAAACACACGAGAAGACAAACACGTTTGAACATGTTGAAATATGTTTAAAACAGGTCTGGGCATGCCGGTCTTCTTCCTTTTACAAATTGCACCACCAAGCGGTCATTTTCTGGTAAATCATCTGTGTACAACTTTAAAATACAATCAAAAGATAAACTCTTATTACGTTGTTTAAGATAAAAATCCAATGATAACCGCAGGTTACTGCTAGGAGGTCCTGAAGTTGTCTCTGATGAAACACAACTTTATCACAGTTACGGTTTAAAAAATTCATAATAGACTTAGGGAAAAAGTTACTGTCTTCGGAAAAACCGCAGGAGTCAAAAACTCGCCGGGCCCCCGTTTTGGAAAATAAAGGGCCAACAATGTTCCCCGGGTAACTTATGGGGGTGGATGTTAACAATATGCCCCAAAGGTCTTCCGGACTCAAAACCTTTCGAAAGCAATCGCTAGAAAAAGCATCTAAAAAAGAAGGGTCCTTTGATAAAATATCACGTAGCTGCACGGTGTGCATGATTACATATAGTTAAACAGAACGTTTCTTCTATGATTTACTTCGAGCACGTTATCAAAAACCCCATACCCTATCATGTTAACCGTAGACGGCAAAGCCGTTGCAAACCGAATTTCCGCTCTCAGGTTTCCAGTTTTAATTAAGGAATAATGATCGGCGGACTCCTGATATGGGGTCAAATCAAAGGCGAACAGCGTATAGCCCTGGGCAAGTTCATCGCCGGTTCCATTTTCAAAATCGGGTTGTAGGGGATTTGCTGGCACCTGTTCGCCATCCACATACAAGGCCACAAAATTAAGGTTATAATGTTTAAAGTTAAAAGGATTTTTATCGTAGCTGCCGCTGAAGGCGTCGTTATCTATAAAACCTACTACTAGCTGCTTGAGTAGCTGTCCTAAAAAAAGGTTTTCCTGGTAACTGACATGGCTGCCGGCCGGTATGCTAAACACCTTTATGCTTACCCGGTCTACGGGATACTTAGCGTTGACAATCATTAAAGCTTCGCCGTGCCCCAAACGAACCTCCAGGGTTACTTTTGCACGATTTAAAAGCAAAGAAACCGAAATAATGTGTACTTCATAATTCTGGTTTTCAATCCCGCTCATAAGGCAAAAAACATCTTTGCAACTTGTTAGTTTAATTTTTAAAACTACACCGTTTAGCAGTAGATTTTCTTTAAAAAAACAAATTGCGTAGCGAGGCTGTCGTGGCTTTTCGTTTAAAATTAGCTCTATTAAGGCTCTCTAAGGGTAACAATTGTTGCTCTAGCTATTAATACGATCGCCTAAAGTAACATCCACCTGGTTAAAAAGAGTGGCGATGGGGTAGTCTATTCGGGGCACCCGGGCATCATCATCAATGTCCGACCAGTCATCTTTTATCACCTTGCAGCACAGGTACAGTAGAGTGTTGTTAAGGTCTAAGTAATAATCCCCAAGCCCCGTAATAAAAAATTCAAGAGGTGCATTTACCCTAAAAGCGGTCAAAAAAGGTACCTCTACATAAAAGTTATTTTAAATACTGGTTTTTGTAGGGGCTATTTGAAATAAATCCAGTTCCGATTTTGGTGCATTCGTCAGACCCACAATGAATAAAAGCCATTTTAAAATATATCCCTTTTATCGCGGGAACGAAACGCTTCCTCTTCTTAGGAGGCCTTTTAGGTATATGGCTAAGACGTCTTCCGACAGCTTTTTTTAAATGGTCTATATGGTACCTTAAATGGCTGGCGCATCGCTGCTCTTTTTCTTCTCATTACCACTAAACCGGAACCTTCCTGCGCTCCTGTTTTGTTTTTAACTGCGCTAGACACGTGGTTTACGACATTTTTTGTTATATTTTTGCGGCTGTTTTATGTGGGGTTTAATAATGTAAAAAACCTCTTTTTAAAGGGGACACGGCTTTTCTAAAAAGACTGCGAAATATGCCTTCTAAACCTATCCCGTACAAAACGAGTAATCCTTGATATCCTGCTAAGGCATAGCCAGCCTGGGCCTTGTAGTCGTTTCTATACAAAAAGGGGTCTCCATAGTTTTTCTTAGTCACAATTCTCCAGCTTCTTGGGGGCGCAAATATAGTTTAACAATTATCTTTCCAAAACTAAATGAAGCGCGCTTATTTTGATCCGTCTTTATTTCAATAGTAATGGTTCTTATGTGCTGCTTACTTAAGGGAACGTAACGCGGTTTGTCATACATTATTGTAAGAAATTCGTTGTTGCTACCGCGGATGGGAACGCAGCGCAACAGCGGCACATAGTAGTCCCCCACTAACTGATGTTCCACTATATCCGTGTACACGTATAAAGAGTTAACCACCCCGTAATGTCTGCGGGGTACTATCCTACACGGATGATTTGAAAGCATTCCCAATATTGTTGCCAATTTACCCACTGTGGAAAAAAACTACTTTCCATCGTTTGGTTTTAACTGAACGCTTCTAGTCACAGGGTTGTAAATAACGTAGGTATTTGGTTTTTCGGCATCTTTGTCTATATTCGTGATGATTTCTATTAAATGGTGAATGATTGAATAATAGCCGGAATCCATGTTGTGGGTTGGAATTTTTTTCCGAGGCTAAAGTAAATGCTGTTTCGTAAAGAAGCGTGTTCCGAAAGTGACAATAATAAATTTCCGATAAAGCGACATCCCACCGCCTTATTAAATTTAAAGGCTTGGCTAGTTTTATTGTAAAATTGGAACTAGTATTTTGAGGAAAAAACCCCGCTCAGGCGTTGCTTGGTAAGGTCATGTAAAAACTTTTTTCAGTCATTTTTTTATTAAAGGTAGTGCACTTGAGACGCTTTAAGCCAACTATTAAATTTCTTAGGCCAGTCTTTCCATTTTACAAAAAAAATTTGTTTATTCCCTGACCTTTTTCTGCTAAAAAATTTTCTACCCTGTAAACGCAGTCCTCGTTAGGGTTTACTTTTTGTAAGTCTTCAGGATAAGAAGACCGCACGACTTCCTCCCCTTCATAATCTTGTAATGCATACACCTGTCTTTGTCCTCTTAATAAAACCCCTGAAACGATAAATATTTCATCGGTAATGGTTTGCTGATTCCCCTTTTCAACAATGCACTTTGTTTTAGATACTATTTCTTGATCCCCTTTTTTAGAAATCACACGTTGCGTCTTTATTTTAAAATTACCCCCGTAGACGGTTTTCCACAGGCTTAGCGCTTTAGCTTGTGTCAGGTCAATTGGGCGTCCTCTGTGTAGTTCTGTGTTAATTTCTGTTGTAACCGTCTATGAAGACTCGGCATGTCCAGACCTGTTTTAAGCATCTTTCAACATGTTCAAACGTGTTTATCTTGCGTGTGTTTAAAGAGGTGCACCAATAAAATTTTATTTACGTCTTTTATTTTACATTGTTAACCAGTCGATTTTTCGTTTTTTAACAGGGACGTTTTTAAAAGGGGTGGCTCTACTTGTGGCCTTGACAGGCTTTAGCCCTACTTTTAGACGCTCTAAAAATTGTTCATTGGTAACATGCCCTACGATTGTCGTAGGCACGTTTAGCTCTGCCAAGGCTTTCATAGAAACATGCCACCCTTTAGGAGTCCTCTTGTTAGCGAAAGAGTTAAGTGTGATTCTTTTTAATTTCATAGAGGTTTTACCGCTGGACAGTTTGTCCCCGTATGTTTTAGGTCCCGCGGACACAAACTCCACAATGTGATCATCTGGGGGTATTTCGCTAGTTAAATCTCCTAAATAATCCAATGGGGTGGATTCCACTCCCCTTTTTACTGAACCCTTTGTTTAAAGCCTCCACCAACTCTATAGGGCACCAAGCCCCTGTTAAAGCCTTCTCCTCCTGATTGTGCCTGCAGGGGTCCTTTTGTTTTGTTTCTGCACAAAGTGCGCACAGGGGAAACATTAGTTTACCATCAACCCTGTATTGTAACACGGGAAAATACAAACCTCTTGGAGGGTACACTCTAACCTTGGCAACGCCAAATACTGGCAGATATCCCCAAAACCCTCATACACAATAACGGGATGTCCTACAGGATATTGATTAGTTTTGTTAACAAAAGGGTAGAGGTTGGTAAAATCGTAGTAATGAACCGGCTCCCCGGGCTGCGGTTTGTAATAATGGTAAATGGCGTTTGTTCTAGCACCGTAAAGGGCGTCTCTAGGAACCAAAGGTTGTGGCAGCTTTTTTTCTCGTAAAAAATTTTCCACCTGGTTATCGTTTGCTAGCATAGTCCTTACCTAAAACCCCTGGCTTTTTGAAAATTCAGCCTTAATGATGGTTCTGTTGTACAGCTGTCCGTGGTTTGGCTTAAGCAACGGGTTGTAATCATTTTCGCAATAGCAAATGGGGCACCGGTGAAAAAACACCCGTTAAATTCAAAGGCCGTGGGAAGGCTGTACACCCCCCGTTCTAAAAAAACACCAATTTTCATTTTCATAATACATAACGGTAATAGCTACCCCCAAGCACACTTCGAAAGAGCTCTCGTCTGTCAAGCTAATCATTTTTTGGTCCGAAAACCCCAATTCCTGATGAAGGTGTTTGGCCCTCTCTAACAGCTGGGCATCTGTAACTTTTTTATCTGATAGAAGACCCAGCACGCTACCGGCAAAAGACAGGTTGTCACCCTGGTTATTTAAATCAATTAAATGTTTTCTTTTTTTTCAAAAATTTTACTGCACGTAATAGTTTTTAGAGGTCTTACAGACCCAACTCCACCAACCCTGTTATTAATAAGTGTAACAGCCAGGCGTATAGTTTCGGACCACACAAGCTCTGCGTTATTTTGCAACACATTAACGATGTTATTTAAAAAATCTACGTCGTTTAAATTTTCCCAAGGCCTCCGTAAAGAAAAGAGCTGGTGATTTATCACCGGGACATCTAAGCGTAGCTGTACAAAATCTTCAGGGCCCACCTGATTATTAATATCATCTAGCAAATTTTGAAAAGCGATGTCGATGGCCACCATGGTTTCTGTGAACCTGGTTACTCTGTCCAAATTAGCAAAACGAAATTCTTCAAAATAGTCATAAGCCTTAAACTTCCTTCGGGGTCTTATCCAGTATCTTACACGCTCCAAATACACCTGTGGTGGTGTATCAGGAGCGGGGGAATCTGGACCTTCAGAAGAAGAAGAAGGGGTGGGAGGGTCTATTTCCCTTTCTTGGTTGGGGGGGTTGTTTTTTAAAATAGCTTTGGTTTTTTTTATGTTTTTGGCCAAAAGCCTTCTTACTATTTTAGATTTTTTCCATTTTTTCCCTACCCCTCTTTTCATTTTTAGGTTTCATGTGCAGTCAGCCTCTTCCTTCCCCCTTTATCGCACTTTCCACTTTTTTAATTAGTGCCCGTGTATCTGCTATTTTTTGGTCTAAAACCCACCCTTTCTTCTGGAAAATTTTGTTTTTGAAATACCTCAAGAATTAGCTTTGAAAACTTTTTTATCTATTAAACGCTTTAGAGATGTACAAACACTAAACAGCTAGTTAAAAGCAGCAACAGATGCAGCCAGCCCCACAGGAACATTCTTATTTCTGGCAAGGGTTTTGCGGGTTCCAAAACCCGGGGGATTAACTTCTTCACCCTGCTCAAACCACGCGTAAACATGGTTGCTTCCACAGAGTTGTTTGTTTTTAAAGCTAATTGTTTTTTGTCGGGGAGGCAAAGGTCTGTTGAAAACTAGGGGCTTTAACTCCTCTGCCTCGCTTACCATGGTTCCTGGAAGTTGTAGAGGTAGCTTTGGGTGGTTCAAAAGCTTGGGGGGGGTCTGAGCCCCTTTCCCCCCCTCCCTGAAAACGAATGCTGTTTTAGAGGTAGACTTTTTGGCCTTTTTTAGTGCCGGCTGGTTTTGTGCAATAATAGATTTGGACGCGCAGGGCTGTTCAAAATCGCTGTGCTTAATACCCTTGCTTCCAACTGCAGCTGCCTCAAAGGGAAATTTCTTGGCCTCTTTAAGCGCGCTCACCTTCAACATTTCTTCTTGAGGAATAACGCTTGATGAGTCTGCCGATACACATAAACAGAATGTTTTTTAACACGGCTTTTTTTAACTAACAACAACAAAGCTGTTCCCCAAAAATATATATTTTAAAAACGTTTTTGCAATAAGCGGGCTAAAAACCGCGTTTAAATTATAGTTTACACCACGCAGGGGCGGTAGAACGGCAACTTTTGTACAATAAAAGCTTTAAGGGTTTTCAAGCCCCTAAAAGGCACACTATTTCCAACTACAGATTTTTTTATTTTAAAAAACACATATTTGAAAAACAGTTCACACCTTCTTCTGTAATTTCAGGAAAACTATTGGGTGGTTTTGACTTCCATCTTGTTCTAAATTAAAAAAATAAAATTTTTTAAAACCTTTTATCTTAAAAATAAATTATTCTTGTGTAGCATATTAATTAGCTTACCAAAGTTTAAAGCTTGTAGCGCGGCATCTGGAATGTCAAGAAAAAAGGCCTCGTCCTATTTAAAAGAAAAAAATATTGCCTTTTAAGTGAGCATAACGCTAGCATAATACCTTGACGACCCACGCAAATTATAGTAAGGTTTCTTACCATGTGGTTGCTCCGAATAACGGTCAAAGTCTTGTATTAGCAATATTTCTTTAACAGTCTTGTTAAGTTTTTTGTTCCTCTATTTATAGGTTTAAACCTTTTTTTTAAAAAAGGTTTTGCCCTCCACCCCCACCCCCCAAATTAATATTTAAAAAGGCATTTCTTTAAAAAAACAGGGTGCGTAAAGGACACTTTTCTAGGAAAAAACGCGGGTGTCGGTCCCCAGACTGCCAACATGCTTTAGCTTTAATGGCTAAAAATGTTATTTTTTTATAGTAAATGTGTTTAAACAGTTAATAAAAAGCCTTTTTTAAATGGTAATGTACCCATTTACAACCTTGTAACCAAAAACTTTTTTAAAACTGCAACCTGTATTTCTTTAATTTGTTTTATGGCCTTAGTTTTTAAAACAAAACTGCTAATTTAAAAATAAACCACGTTAAACTTTTACACAACTTATTTTACATTGTTAGTAAGTTAAAAAAAATATATATTTCTTTAAAACATATTTTAAAACGGTATTTAGGTTTTGTTACAGGGTTAAAAAAAAAGCCGAAGGCTCTGGCTGTTTAGCTAAGAGCGGAGGGGGAGTTGTCAGTTGGTTTTTTAAAAAAACGCGGGAAGGTTTTTGGCTACACACTTTAGCTTTTAAACTTTAATGGTTAAAAAGCTTAGTTTTTATAGTAAATTAGTATGCTTCTTAATACCTGTTTTGGGGGTTCTTTTGCTTTAAACGAAGACCTTGTTATGTTTTGTTCTTTTTTTTTAAATTTACTGACTTACAGAGGCTGTTTTGGCTAAGAGCTGCTGCAAGAGCCTGCTGTTTTTACTATAAAATGGCCCGGGTTAGCCTAAAACTAAAAAAAACAAACCTTTTTTATTACAGCGCATTAGTTTTAGCGCACTAAAATGTTTTTGCACAGTTACATGTTATTAAAACACCTATGCCTAAATAAAGGCTATGGGTCTTCAGGTTTCCTTTTCAACCTTATTTGTTAAAAAGTGGGGAAAAAAGCAATCTTCTCTCTAACCCGCCGGTATCCTAAATATGGGGACTATAAACCGCCTGTTACTAAAAAAAAATCTAGGTTGCTTCTGCATAATTTTTTATTACAACACATACAAAAGGGTTGTGGCTTAGGTTTGTTTTTCGAGTCATTATCCCTTTGCAAAACTTAATGTAATTGTAACTTGTGTTTGTTAAAAAGTTTGGGAAAGAAGCAGCCTTCTTATCTCTGACCCACTGCTCACAGAGGCTTCTTTACTAACAGGTGCTTTGCCCGACTTTCACATTGTTTTTACTAAAAAAGAAAAACAAAAAAAACCAATTAGTTTAAAACCTAGGGAAAAACTTTAAAAAAGGGTGTATTACGAAAAGCTTGCGCGTTTTAAAAACATCTTTGTAAAAGGGCTACTTGGTGGGAAAATGCTGCGGGTCTGTTTCTTTAGATAATTAAAAACAGATAATAGGAAGGGTGGAAAGAGGGGGAGCTGGGTCTTGCTTAAAGTCTTGAGACACTAGGTTTGGTTCAGGAAAATGAATTCTATGACACTGTTGTAAAACTACCTCTGACTGGTCCGATCCAAAGGCGGTGATAACGAGGCTAAGAGGGTTTGAACCCGGAAAGCTGCCTCATTCTGCAGAAAGACGGGAAAAGGTAACAATTCTATCTCTTTCTCTTTAATCCTACCATGTGTTCTCTATTTTTGCTCTTTGCAAATTGGACTCTTCGCTTTTCTTGTCTTGTAAACCGCCCTGATTCTGAATTCTTTTTTACCCTGTGCTTACTAAACAGACTGCCTGCTTCTCTCTCTGTCTCATTCTGATTCCGCCATGTGCTGTCTATCTTTGATCTTTCTTCTTAATCTGCAATGATATTGAATAGTCTAAATACTTTTTTACCACGTGCTTAAAAAACAGGCTTTGCCTTTGTCAATTTTCCTTTTAAACTTCGTTTTTTCTTAATCTACATTGGTATTATTTAGTTTTAATGTGTTTTATTTACTAAAGTTAAACCAAAAAAACTACCTGGTTTTACAAAAAGACTGCAAAGGTAAACTTTTTTTAAGTTTACCGTAAGCTTTATTGTATTTTTCTTAGACACTTTTAAAAAAAGTTTTTATGCTGTGCTTACCAAACAGGTTTTGCCTTAGAAAATTCCCTTTATAAACCTAGATTACAATATTATTTAACTTTTTTATTAATACACCCTGATATTTAATACACTTTTTATTCATGTCATCAAGCACAAAACTACACAACACTTCCCCTAGTCAAACACATACACGCCCATTTTTTTCAGAATAGTCTACGGAGCCAACGGAAATGGAGGGTGGGAAGCCGGACATAAGCCCTAAAAGTGCCGTGGAAACGTGTCAAAATTGCATCGTGATGAGTACTATCGAGCTTATTACTACTCATGGTTCTCCGGGGCCACGGTTGGGGCCCGCAGCGGTTGAGACCCTGGAGCTACGATTGGGGCCCCAGGGGGTAGGTCCCCATTGCGGGGTTCGGTCCCAAAGCGGTTGTGCCCCTAGAGCTAGGGTTGGGGCCCCGAGGGGTTAGGCCCCTGGAGCTATGGTTCGGGCGCTCAGGGGTTCGGCCCCCGGAGTTGGTGATGGGGCCACCAGGGGTTGGGTCCCTGGAGCTATGGTTCGGGCCCCCAGGGTTTGGGCCCCTGGAGTTGGTGTTGGGGCCCCCAGGGTTTGGGACCCTGGAGTTGGTGTTGGGGCGCCCAGGGGTTGGGCCCCTGGAGCTGGTGTTGGGGCCCACAGGGTTTGGGCCCCTGAAGTTGGTGTTGGGGCCCCCAGGGGTTGGGACCCTGGAGTTGGTGTTGGGGCCTCCAGGGTTTGGGCCCCTGGAATTGGTGTTGGGGCCCCCAGGGGTTGGGACCTTGGAGCTGGTGTTGGGGCCCCCAGGGTTTGGGCCTCTGGAGTTGGTGTTGGGGCCCCCAGGGTTTGGGCCCCTGGAGTTGGTGTTGGGGCCCCCAGGGGTTGGGCCCCTGAGGTTGGTGTTGGGGCCCCCAGGGTTTGGGCCCCTGGAGCGATGCTTCGGGCCCCCAGGGGTTGGGCCCCTGGAGTTGGTGTTGGGGCCCCCAGGGTTTGGGCCCCTGGAGTTGGTGTTGGGGCCCCCAGGGTTTGGGCCCCTGGAGTTGGTGTTGGGGCCCCCAGGGTTTGGGCCCCTGGAGCTATGGTTCGAGCCCCCAGGGGTTGGGCCCCTGGAGTTGGTGTTGGGGCCCCCAGGGGTTGGGCCAATGGAGTTGGTGTTGGGGCCCCCAGGGTTTGGGCCCCTGGAGCTGGTGTTGGGGCCCACAGGGGTTGTTCCCCTCGAGTTGGTGTTGGGGCCCCCAGGGGTTGGGCCCCTGGAGCTGGTGTTGGGGCCCCCAGGGGTTGGGACCCTGGAGCTGGTGTTGGGGCCCCCAGGGTTTGGGCCCCTGGAGTTGGTGTTGGGGCCCCCAGGGGTTGGGCCCCTGAGGTTGGTGTTGGGACCCCCAGGGTTTGGGCCCCTGGATTTGGTGTTGGGGCCCCCAGGGGTTGGGCCCCTGGAGTTGGTGTTGGGGCCCCCAGGGTTTGGGCCGCTGGAGCTATGGTTCGGGCCCCCAGGGGTTGGGCCCCTGGAGTTGGTGTTGGGGCCCCCAGGGGTTGGGCCAATGGAGTTGGTGTTGGGGCCCCCAGGGTTTCGGCCCCTGGAGCTGGTGTTGGGGCCCACAGGGGTTGGGCCCCTGGAGTTGGTTTTGGGACCCCCAAGGGTTGGGCCCCTGGAGTTGGTTTTGGGACCCCCAGGGGTTGGGCCCCTGGAGCTGGTGTTGGGGCCCCCAGGGTTTGGGCCCCTGGAGCTGGTGTTGGGGCCCACAGGGGTTGGGCCCCTGGAGTTGGTGTTGGGGCCCCCAGGGGTTGGGCCCCTGGAGCTGGTGTTGGGGCCCCCAGGGGTTGGGCCCCTGGAGCTATGGTTCGGGCCCCCAGGGGTTGGGCCCCTGGAGATGGTGTTGGGGCCCCCAGGGGTTGGGCCCCTGGAGCTATGGTTCGGGCCCCCAGGGGTTGGGCCCCTGGAGCTGGTTTTCGGGCCCCCAGGGGTTGGGCCCCTGGACTTGGTGTTGGGGCCCCCAGGGGTTGGGCCCCTGGAGCTATGGTTTGGACCCCCAGGGGTTGGGCCCCTGGAGTTGGTGTTGGGGTCCCTAGGGCTTGGGCCCCTGGAGCTGGTGTTGGGGACCCCAGGGGTTGGGCCCCTGGAGCTACGGTTCGGGCCCCCAGGGTTTGGGCCCCTGGAGCTGGTGTTGGGGCCCCCAGGGGTTGGGCCCCTTTAGTTGTTGTTGGGGACCCCAGGGTTTGGGCCCCTGGAGCTGGTGTTAGGGCCCCCAGGGGTTGGGCCCCTAGAGTTGGTGTTGGGGCCCCCAGCGTTTGGGCCCGTGGAGCTGGTGTTGGGGCCCCCAGGGGTTGGGCCCCTGGAGCTATGGTTCGGGCCCCCAGGGGTTGGGCCCCTGGAGCTGGTGTTGGGGCCCCCACGGGTTGGGCCCCTGGAGGTGGTGTTGGGGCCCCCAGGGTTTGGGCCCCTGGAGCTGGTGTTGGGGCCCCCAGGGTTTGGGCACCTGGAGCTGGTGTTGGGGCCCCCAGGAGTTAGGCCCCTGGAGCTATGGTTCGGGCCCCCATGGGTTGGGCCCCTGGAGTTAGTGTTGGGGCCCCCAGGGTTTGGGCCCCTGGAGCTGGTGTTGGGGCCCCTAGGGGTTGGGCCCCTGGAGCTATGGTTCGGGCCCCCAGGGGTTGGGCCCCTGGAGTTGGGGTTGGGGCCCCCAGGGTTTGGGCCCCTGGAGCTGGTGTTGGGGCCCCCAGGGGTTTGGCCTCTGGAGCTATGGTTCGGGCCCCCAGGGGTTAGGGCCCTGGAGCTGGTGTTGGGGCCCCCAGGGGTTGGGCCCCTGGAGCTGGTGTTGGGGCCCCCAGGGTTTGGGCCCTTAGAGCTATGGTTCGGGCCCCCAGGGGTTGGGCCCCTGGAGCTGGTGTTGGGGCCCCCAGGGGTTGGGCCCGTGGAGCTATGGTTCGGGCCCCCAGGGGTTGGGCCCCTGGAGTTGGTGTTGGGGCCCCCAGGGTTTGGGCCCCTGGAGCTGGTGTTGGGGCCCCCAGGGGTTGGGCCCCTGGAGCTATGGTGTGGGTCCCTAGGGGTTGGGACCCTGGAGCTGGTGTTGGGGCCCCCAGGGGTTGGGCCGCTGGAGCTGGTGTTGGGGCCCCCAGGGTTTGGGCCCCTGGAGCTATGGCTCGGGCCCCCAGGGGTTGGGTCCCTGGAGCTGGTGTTGGGGCCCCCAGGGGTTGGGCCCCTGGAGCTATGGTTCGGGCCCCCAGGGGTTGGGCCCCTGGAGATGGTGTTGGGGCCCCCAGGGTTTGGGCCCCTGGAGCTGGTGTTGGGGCCCACAGGGGTTGGGCCCCTGGAGTTGGTGTTGGGGCCCCCAGGGGTTGGGCCCCTGGAGCTGGTGTTGGGGCCCCCAGGGGTTGGGCCCCTGGAGCTATGGTTCGGGCCCCCAGGGGTTGGGCCCCTGGAGATGGTGTTGGGGCCCCCAGGGTTTGGGCCCCTGGAGCTGGTTTTCGGGCCCCCAGGGGTTGGGCCCCTGGACTTGGTGTTGGGGCCCCCAGGGTTTGGGCCCCTGGAGATATGGTTCGGGCCCTCAGGGGTTGGGCCCCTGGAGCTATGGTTCGGGCCTCCAGGAGTTGGGCCCCTGGAGCTATGGTTCGGTCCCCCAGGGTTTGGGCCCCTGGAGCTGGTGTTGGGGTCCCGAGGGGTTGGGCCCCTGGGGCTATGGTTCGGGACCCCAGGGGTTGGGCCACCTGGAGCTGGTGTTGGGGCCCCCAGGGTTTGGGCCCCTGGAGTTGGTGTTGGGGCCCCCAGGGTTTGGGCCCCTGGAATTGGTGTTGGGGCCCCCAGGGGTTGGGCCCCTGGAGCTATGGTTCGGGCCCCCAGGGATTGGGCCCCTGGAGTTGGTGTGGGGCCCCCAGGGTTTGGGCCCCTGGAGCTGGTGTTGGGGCCCCCAGGGTTTGAGCCCCTGGAGTTGGTGTTCGGGCCCCCAGGAGTTGGGCCCCTGGAGTTGGTGTTCGGGCCCCCAGGAGTTGGGCCCCTGGAGTTGGTGTTGGGGCCCCCAGGTGTTGGGGCCCTGGAGCTATGGTTCGGGCCCCCAGGGTTTGGGCCCCTGGAGTTGGTGTTGGGGCCCCCAGGGTTTGGGCCCCTGGAGTTGGTGTTGGGGCCCCCAGGGTTTGGGCCCCTGGAGATATGGTTCGGGCCCTCAGGGTTTGGGCCCCTGGAGCTATGGTTCGAGCCCCCAGGGGTTGGGCCCCTGGAGCTGTGGTTCGGTCCCCCAGGGTTTGGGCCCCTGGTGCTGGTGTTGGGGTCCAGAGGGGTTGGGCCCCTGGAGCTATGGTTTGGGACCCCAGAGGTTGGGCCCCTGGAGCTCGTGTTGGAGCCCCCAGGGGTTGGGCCCCTGGAGTTGGTGTTGGGGCCCCCCAGGGGTTGGGCTCCTGGAGCTATCGTTCAGGCCCCCAGGTTTGGGCCCCTGGAGTTGGTGTTGGGGCCCCCAAGGTTTGGGCCCCTGGAGTTGGTGTTGGGGCCCCCAGGGATTGGGCCCCTGGAGCTATGGTTCGGTCCCCCAGGGTTTGGGCCCCTGGAGCTGGTGTTGGGGGTCCCCAGGGGTTGGGCCCCTGGAGCTATGGTTCGGGCCCCCAGGGGTTGGGCCCCTGGAGTTGGTGTTGGGCCCCCAGGGTTTGGGCCCCTGGAGCTGGTGTTGGGGCCCCCAGGGGTTGGGCCCCTGGAGCTATGGTTCGGGCCCCCAGGGGTTGGGTCCCTGGAGCTATGGTTCGGTCCCCCAGGGTTTGGGCCCCTGGAGCTGGTGTTGGGGTCCCAAGGGGTTGGGCCCCTGGAGCTATGGTTCGGGCCCCCAGGGGTTGGGCCCCCGGAGTTGGTGTTGGGTCCCCCAGGGGTTGGGCCCCTGGAGCTGGTGTTGTGGCCCCCAGGGGTTGGGCCCGTGGAGCTATGGTTCGGGCCCTCAGGGGTTGGGCCCCTGGAGCTGGTGTTGGGGCCCCCATGGTTTGGGCCCCTGGAGCTGGTGTTGGGGTCCCCAGGGGTTGGGCCCTTAGAGCTCATGTTGAGGCCCCCAGGGCTTGGGCCCCTGGAGCTATGGTTCGGTCCTCCAGGGTTTGGGCCCCTGGAGCTGGTGTTGGGGCCCCCAGGGGTTGGGCCCCTTGAGCTGGTGTTAGGGCCCCCAGGGTTTGGGCCCCTGGAGTTGTTGTTGGGGCCCCCAGGGGTTGGGCCCCTGGAGCTATGGTTCGGGCCCCCAGGGGTTGGGCCCCTGGAGCTGGTGTTGGGGCCCCCAGGGGTTGGGCCCCTGGAGCTGGTGTTGGGGCCCCCAGGGTTTGGGACCCTGGAGCTGGTGTTGGGGCCCCCAGGGGTTGGGCCCCTGGAGCTATGGTTCTGGCTCCTAGGGGTTGGGCCCCTGGAGTTGGTGTTGGGGCCCCCAGGGTTTGGGCCCCTAGAGCTGGTGTTGGGGCCCCCAGGGTTTGGGCCCCTGGAGTTGGTGTTGGGGACCCCAGGGTTTGGGCCCCTGGAGCTTGTGTTGGGGCCCCCAGGGGTTGGGCCCCTGGAGCTATGGTTCGGGCCCCCAGGGGTTGGGCCCCTGGAGTTGGTGTTGGGGCCCCCAGGGTTTGGGCCCTTGGAGCTGGTGTTGGGGCCCCCAGGGGTTGGGCCCCTGGAGCTATGGTTCGGGCCCCCAGGGGTTGGGCCCCTGGAGTTGGTGTTGGGGCCCCCAGGGGTTGGGCCCCTTGAGCTATGGTTTCGGCCCCCAGGGGTTGGGCCCCTGGAGTTGGTGTTGGGGCCCCCAGGGGTTGTGCCCCTGGAGTTGGTGTTGGGGCCCCCAGGGGTTGGGCCCCTGGAGTTGGTGTTGGGGCCCCCAGGGTTTGGGTTCCTGGAGCTGGTGTTGAGGCCCGCAGGGTTTGAGCCCCTGGAGTTGGTGTTGGGGCCCCCAGGGTTTGGGCCCCTGGAGCTATGGTTCGGGCCCCCAGGGGTTGGGCCCCTGGAGTTGGTGTTGGGGCCCCCAGGGTTTGGGCCCCTGGAGCTGGTGTTGGGGCCCCCAGGGGTTGGGCCCCTGGAGCTATGGTTCGGGCCCCCAGGGGTTCGGCCCCTGGAGTTGGTGTTGGGGCCCCCAGGGTTTCGGCCCCTGGAGTTGGTGTTGGGGCCTCCAGGGTTTGGGCCCCTGGAGCTGGTGTTGGGGCCCCTAGGGGTGGGGCCGGGGAGCTATGGTTCGGGCCCCCAGGGGTTGGGCCCCTGGAGTTGGTGTTGGGGCCCCCAGGGTTTGGGCCCCTGGAGCTGGTGTTGGGGCCCCCAGGGGTTGGGCCCCTGGAGCTGGTGTTGGGGCCCCCAGGGGTTAGGGCCCTGGAGCTGGTGTTGGGGCCCCCAGGGGTTGGGCCCCTGGAGCTGGTGTTGGGGCCCCCAGGGTTTGGGCCCTTAGAGCTATGGTTCGGGCCCCCAGGGGTTGGGCCCCTGGAGCTGGTGTTGGGGCCCCCAGGGGTTGGGCCCCTGGAGCTATGGTTCGGGCCCCCAGGGGTTGGGCCCCTGGAGTTGGTGTTGGGGCCCCCAGGGTTTTGGACCCTGGAGCTGGTGTTGGGGCCCCCAGGGGTTGGGCCCCTGGAGCTATGGTGTGGGTCCCTAGGGGTTGGGACCCTGGAGCTGGTGTTGGGGCCCCCAGGGGTTGGGCCCCTGGAGCTGGTGTTGGGGCCCCCAGGGTTTGGGCCCCTGGAGCTATGGCTCGGGCCCCCAGGGGTTGGGTCCCTGGAGCTGGTGTTGGGGCCCCCAGGGTTTCGGCCCCTGGAGCTGGTGTTGGGGCCCCCAGGGGTTGGGACCCTGGAGTTGGTGTTGGGGCCCCCAGGGTTTGGGCCCCTGGAGCTATGGTTCGTGCCCCCAGGGGTTGGGCCCCTGGAGCTATGGTTCGGCCCCCATGGGTTTGGCCCCTGGAGCTATGGTTCGGTCCCCCAGGGTTTGGGCCCGTGTTACTGGTGTTGGGGTCCCCAGGGGTTGGGCCCCTGGATTTGGTGTTGGGGCCCCCAGGGGTTGGGCCCCTGGAGCTATGGTTCGGGCCCCCAGGGGTCGGGCCCCTGGAGTTGGTGTTGGGGCCCCCAGGGTTTGGGCCCCTGGAGCTGGTGTTGGGGCCCCCAGGGGTTGGGCCCCTGGAGCTATGGTTCGGGCCCCCAGGGGTTGGGTCCCTGGAGCTATGGTTCGGTCCCCCAGGGTTTGGGCCCCTGGAGCTGGTGTTGGGGTCCCAAGGGGTTGGGCCCCTGGAGCTATGGTTCGGGCCCCCAGGGGTTGGGCCCCTGGAGTTGGTGTTGGGGCCCCCAGGGGTTGGGACCCTGGAGCTGGTGTTGTGGCCCCCAGGGGTTGGGCCCCTGGAGCTATGGTTCGGGCCCCCAGGGGTTGGGCCCCTGGAGCTGGTGTTGGGGCCCCCATGGTTTGGGCCCCTGGAGCTGGTGTTGGGGTCCCCAGGGGTTGGGCCCTTAGAGCTGATGTTGAGGCCCCCAGGGTTTGGGCCCCTGGAGCTATGGTTCGGTCCTCCAGGGTTTGGGCCCCTGGAGCTGGTGTTGGGGTCCCCAGGGGTTGGGCCCCTTGAGCTGGTGTTAGGGCCCCCAGGGGTTCGGCCCGTGGAGTTGTTATAGACTCATAGACTCATAGACTCATAGGTCAGAAGGGACCAATCTGATCATCTAGTCTGACCTCCTGCACAAGGCAGGCTACAGAACCCCACCCATCCAATTTTATACAACCCCTATCCCAGGACCGAGTTATTGAAATCCTCAAAAATGGTTTGAAGACCTCAAGCTGCAGAGACACCACCAGCAAGCGACCCGTGCCCCACGCTGCAGGGGAAGGCGAAAAACCTCCAGGGCACCTGCCAATCCGCCCTGGAGGAAAATTCCTTCCCGACCCCAAATATGGCGATCAGCTAAACCCTGAGCATGTGGGCAAGAGTCACCAGCCAGCACCCAAGAAGGAGTTCTCCGCAGCAACTCAGTACCCATCGCATGCAACATCTCCCCGCAGACCATTGAGCAGACCTGTCTGGTTGTAATTCAAGATCAATTGCCCAAATTGACGATCCTATGATAACATCCCCTCCATATACTTATCAAGCTTTGTCTTAAAGCCAGGAAAGTCTTTTGCCCCTACTACTTCCCTCGGAAGGCTATTCCAGAACTTCACTCCCCTAATGGTCAGAAACCTTCATCTAATTTCAAGTCTAAACTTCCTAATATCCAGTTTATACCCATTCGTCCTCGTGGCTACATTAGTACTAAACTTAAATAATTCCTCTCCCTCCCTAACGTTAACCCCCTTGATATATTTATATAGGGCGAGCATATCCCTCCTCAGCCTTCTTTTGGCCAGGCTAAACAAGCCAAGCTCTTTGAGTCTCCTTTCATAAGGCAGTTTTTCCATTCCTCGGATCATCCTCGTAGCCCGTCTCTGAACCTGTTCCAGTTTGAATTCATCCTTCTTGAACATGGGACACCAGAACTGCACACAGTATTCCAGATGGGGTCTCACCAACGCCGTATACAACGGTACTAACACATCCTTATCCTTGCAGGAAATACCCCGCCTGATGCATCCCAAAATCGCATTTGCTTTTTTAACAGCCGTATCACATTGGCGACTCATAGTCATCCTGCTATCAACCAGTACCCCAAGGTCCTTCTCTTCCTCCGTCGCTTCCAACTGATGCGCCCCCAACGTATATCCAAAATTCTTATTATTAATTCCTAAATGCATGACCTTGCACTTTTCACTATTGTATTTCATCCTATTTCTATTACTCCAGTTTACAAGGTGGTTCAGATCTTCTTGAATAGTATCCCTGTCCTTCTCCGTGTTAGCAATACCCCCCAGCTTCGTGTCATCCGCGAACTTTATTAGCACATTCCCGCTCTTTGTGCCAAGGTCAGTAATAAAAAGGTTAAATAAGATCGGTCCCAAGACCGATCCTTGAGGGACTCCACTGGTGACCTCCTTCCAGTCCGACAGTTCACCTTTCAATACGACCCTCTGGAGTCTCCCCTTTAACCAGTTCCTTATCCACCTTACAACTTTCATATTCACTCCCAGCTTTTCCAATTTAACTAACAGCTCCCCGTGCGGAACCGTGTCGAACGCCTTACTGAAATCTAGGTAAATTATATCTACCGCATTTCCTTTATCTAAGTAATCCGTCACCTTCTCAAAGAAGGAGATCAGATTGGTTTGGCACGATCTACCTTTAGTAAATCCGTGTTGCAGTTCGTCCCAATTACCATTGACCTCTATGTCCTTAACTACTTTCTCCCTTAAAATTTTTTCCAAGACCTTACATACTACAGACGTCAAGCTAACAGGCCTATAATTACCCGGATCACTCTTTTTCCCTTTCTTAAAAATAGGAACTATATTAGCAATCCTCCAGTCATACGGCACAACACCCGAGATTATCGATTGCTTAAAAATTCTCGCTAACGGGCTCGCAATTTCACGCGCCAGTTCCTTTAATATCCTCGGGTGGAGATTGTCCGGGCCCTCCGACTTCGACCCATCGAGCTGTTCAAGTACGGCCTCCACCTCAGTTGCAGTAATATCCACTTCCATATCCACATTCCCGTTTATCATCCCTCCATCATCGCAAGGTTCCTTACTAGTCTTATTAAAAACCGAGGCAAAGTACTTGTTTAGATGTTGGGCCATGCCTAGGTTACCCTTAACCTCCATTCCATCCTCAGTGTATAGCGGCCCCACTTCTTCTTTCTTTGTTTTCTTCTTATTTATGTGGCTGTAGAACCTTTTACTATTGGTTTTGATTCCCTTTGCAAGTTCCAGTTCAATGCGGCTTTTAGCCTTCCTCACTTTATCCCTACATGTTCTGACCTCAGCAAGGTAGCTTTCTTTACTGATCCTGCCTTCCTTCCACTCCCTGTAAGCTTTCTGCTTTTGTCTAATCCCCTCTCTGAGTTGCTTGCTCATCCAGTTTGGCCTGCAACTCCTGCCCATGGTTCTTTTCCCCTTTCTCGGGATGCAGGCTTCCGACAGTCTCCGCAGCTGTGACTTAAAGTAATTCCAGGCCTCCTCCACATTTAAATCCACTAATTCCTCCGTCCAATCCACTTCCCTAACTAATTTCCTTAACTCTTTAAAATTAGCCCTCGAGAAGTCAAAAACCCTAATCGCAGATCTACATTTGTTTATCCTTCCATCTAGTTTGAACTGAATCAGCTCATGATCACTCGAACCAAGGTTGTCCCCTACCACCATTTCTTCTACGAGGTCCTCACTGCTCACCAACACCAAGTCTAGAATGGCATCCCCTCTCGTAGGTGCTTCAACTACTTGATGAAGAAATCCATCCGCTATCACATCCAGAAAAATCCGACCCCTATTATTCGTGCAATTACTCGTCCTCCAGTCTATGTCCGGGAAGTTGAAGTCCCCCATAATCACACATTTCCCCTTTGTGTTTACTTCATTAAAGACATTAAAGAGGTCTCTATCCATATCCCAATCCGATCCCGGCGGTCTGTAGCACACCCCAAGCACTATCTCAGGGGAAGCTCTAGTTGCTTTTTTACCCAGCGTGATTTTTGCCCAGACGGACTCCGTGTTATCCATTCCATCGCATCTTATTTCGCTACATTTAATTTCATCATTGATGTACAAGGCTACTCCCCCACCTTTGCCTTTCTTCCTGTCTTTTCTGAACAGCACATAGCCTTCAATACCCGTGCTCCAGTCATGAGTACTATTCCACCAGGTTTCGGTAATCCCTATAATATCCGGCTTGACTTCCTGCACGAGTAACTCCAGTTCCTCCATCTTGTTACCTAGGCTCCTCGCATTAGTGTACAAACCTTTTAATTTTCGGTGTTTGGCGTCAGTGACATTCTTTCCCCCGTCGTGCACAAACTGTCTGCCACCAGCATCACCCGTTACTCTGGTTTTTACTCCACTATTCCTCCTTGGATCAAATCTTGGGGCCACAAGGGTATCCCTGCTCACTTTGTTTACTTCCCTCTCCAGGTTATGTTCTGGCGTGGAGATCTCCCGAACATTTCCCAACCATCTCCCCCAACTTTCTAGTTTAAAGCCCTCTTGATGAGGTCGGCGAGCCTCCATCCTAGAATCCTATTTCCCTCCTTGCTGAGATGAAGTCCATCCTGAGCAAACAGTCGTCTATCCGTAAATGCGTCCCAGTGACCGTACATACCAAAGCCCTCCTTATAACACCACTCCCTGAGCCATCTGTTGATCGCCATAATCTTGTCCCTCCTTCGTCGCCCCGCTCTAGGAACCGGCAGAATCCCACTGAAGATCACCTGAGCCTCGATGTCTTTAAGCCTCTTCCCCAGTCTGAAATAGTCCTCCTTGATACTGTCCAGCGAGTAACTAGCTGTATCGTTCGTTCCCACATGAAGGATAATGAATGGATTTTTTCCCGCTCCCGCTAAGATCGTATTCAGGCTCAAGTCCACATCCTGTATCTTAGCCCCCGGCAGACAGCACACTCTTCTGTTCTCCCGATCCGGTTTAGTTACAGGCCTGTCTACTCTTCTCAGTAGAGAGTCTCCAATCACGTAGACTTGCCTTTTCCTGGTGACAATGCGATTCTCCGGTCTATCCCCCACAGCAGCTGGCCGTGATTCCTCCTGATTTGTATTCGACCTCACAATCCTCCTAGGGCTCGTACTTGATGTCGCCTCCACAGACTGCTCCCCTCCATCTGCAGGACTAGCTGCTTGCCTCTTCTTCCTTGCCGTAACTCCTTCAGCAGCCCGCTGTGTTCCATCTTCATTTCCCAACTCAGCAAACCTATTCCTGAGTTCTATTTGTCCATCGCTGGCCCAAGGGGTTGGGCCCCTGGAGCTATGGTTCGGGCCCCCAGGGGTTCGGCCCCTGGAGCTGGTGTTGGGGCCCCCAGGGGTTGGGCCCCTGGAGCTGGTGTTGGGGCCCCCAGGGTTTGGGACCCTGGAGCTGGTGTTGGGGCCCCCAGGGGTTGGGCCCCTGGAGCTATGGTTCTGGCCCCTAGGGGTTGGGCCCCTGGAGTTGGTGTTGGGGCCCCCAGGGTTTGGGCCCCTGGAGCTGGTGTTGGGGCCCCCAGGGTTTGGGCCCCTGGAGTTGGTGTTCGGGCCCCCAGGGTTTGGGACCCTGGAGCTTGTGTTGGGGCCCCCAGGGGTTGGGCCCCTGGAGCTATGGTTCGGGCCCCCAGGGGTTGGGCCCCTGGAGTTGGTGTTTGGGCCCCCAGGGTTTGGGCCCTTGGAGCTGGTGTTGGGGCCCCCAGGGGTTGGGCCCCTAGAGCTATGGTTCGGGCCCCCAGGGGTTGGGCCCCTGGAGTTGGTGTTGGGGCCCCCAGGGTTTGGGCCCCTGGAGCTGGTGTTGGGGCCCCCAGGGGTTGGGCCCCTGGAGCTATGGTTCGGGCCCCCAGGGGTTGGGCCCCTGGAGTTGGTGTTTGGGCCCCCAGGGTTTGGGCCCTTGGAGCTGGTGTTGGGGCCCCCAGGGGTTGGGCCCCTAGAGCTATGGTTCGGGCCCCCAGGGGTTGGGCCCCTGGAGTTGGTGTTGGGGCCCCCAGGGTTTGGGCCCCTGGAGCTGGTGTTGGGGCCCCCAGGGGTTGGGCCCCTGGAGCTATGGTTTCGGCCCCCAGGGGTTGGGCCCCTGGAGTTGGTGTTGGGGCCCCCAGGGGTTGGGCCCCTGGAGTTGGTGTTGGGGCCCCCAGGGTTTGGGTTCCTGGAGCTGGTGTTGAGGCCCCCAGGGTTTGAGCCCCTGGAGTTGGTGTTGGGGCCCCCAGGGTTTGGGCCCCTGGAGCTATGGTTCGGGCCCCCAGGGGTTGGGCCCCTGGAGTTGGTGTTGGGGCCCCCAGGGTTTGGGCCCCTGGAGCTGGTGTTGGGGCCCCCAGGGGTTGGGCCCCTGGAGCTATGGTTCGGGCCCCCAGGGGTTCGGCCCTTGGAGTTGGTGTTGGGGCCCCCAGGGTTTCGGCCCCTGGAGTTGGTGTTGGGGCCTCCAGGGTTTGGGCCCCTGGAGCTGGTGTTGGGGCCCCTAGGGGTGGGGCCGGGGAGCTATGGTTCGGGCCCCCAGGGGTTGGGCCCCTGGAGTTGGTGTTGGGGCCCCCAGGGTTTGGGCCCCTGGAGCTGGTGTTGGGGTCCCCAGAGGTTGGGACCCTGGAGCTATGGTTCGGGAACCCAGGGGTTGGGCCCCTGGAGCTGGTGTTGGGGCCCCCAGGGTTTGGGCCCCTGGAGCTGGTGTTGGGGTCCCCAGAGGTTGGGCCCCTAGAGCTGATGTTGGGGCCCCCAGGGGTTGGGCCCCTGGAGCTATGGTTCGGTCCCTCAGGGTTTGGGCCCCTGGAGCTGGTGTTGGGGTCCCCAGGGGTTGGGCCCCTGGAGCTATGGTTCGGGCCCCCAGGGGTTGGGCCCCTGGAGTTGGTGTTGGGGCCCCCAGGGTTTGGGCCCCTGGAGCTGGTGTTGGGGCCCCCAGGGGTTGGGCCCCTGGAGTTATGGTTCGGGCCCCCAGGGGTTGGGCCCCTGGAGTTGGTGTTGGGGTCCCCAGGTTTTGGGCCCCTGGAGCTGGTGTTGGGGCCCCCAGCGGTTGGGCCCCTGGAGCTACGGTTCGGGCCCCAGGGGTTTGGACCCTGGAGCTGGTGTTGGGGCCCCCAGGGGTTGGGCCCCTGGAGCTGGTGTTGGGGCCCCCAGGGTTTGGGCCCTTAGAGCTATGGTTCGGGCCCCCAGGGGTTGGGCCCCTGGAGCTGGTGTTGGGGCCCCCAGGGGTTGGGCCCCTGGAGCTATGGTTCGGGCCCCCAGGGGTTGGGCCCCTGGAGTTGGTGTTGGGGCCCCCAGGGTTTTGGACCCTGGAGCTGGTGTTGGGGCCCCCAGGGGTTGGGCCCCTGGAGCTATGGTTTGGGTCCCTAGGGGTTGGGACCCTGGAGCTGGTGTTGGGGCCCCCAGGGGTTGGGCCCCTGGAGCTGGTGTTGGGGCCCCCAGGGTTTGGGCCCCTGGAGCTATGGCTCGGGCCCCCAGGGGTTGGGTCCCTGGAGCTGGTGTTGGGGCCCCCAGGGGTTGGGCCCCTGGAGCTATGGTTCGGGCCCCCAGGGGTTGGGCCCCTGGAGTTGGTGTTGGGGCCCCCAGGGTTTGGGACCCTGGAGCTGGTGTTGGGGCCCCCAGGGGTTGGGCCCCTGGAGCTATGGTTTGGGTCCCTAGGGGTTGGGCCCCTGGAGTTGGTGTTGGGGACCCCAGGGGTTGGGCCCCTGGAGCTGGTGTTGGGGCCCCCATGGGTTGGGCCCTTGGAGCTATGGTTCGGGTCCCCAGGGGTTGGGCCCCTGGAGCTGGTGTTGGGGCCCCCAGGGTTTGGGCCCCTGGAGCTGGTGTTGGGGTCCCCAGGGGTTGGGCCCCCAGAGCTGATGTTGGGGCCCCCAGGGTTTGGGCCCCTGGAGCTATGGTTCGGTCTCCCAGGGTTTGGGTCCCTGGAGCTGGTGTTGGGGACCCCAGGGGTTGGGCCCCTGGAGCTATGGTTCGGGCCCCCAGGGGTTGGGCCCCTGGAGTTGGTGTTGGAGCCGCAAGGGTTTGGGCCCCTAGAGGTGGTGTTGGGGCCCCTAGGGGTTAGGCCCCTGGAGCTATGGTTCGGGCCCCCAGCGGTTGGGCCCCTGGAGCTATGGTTCGGTCAGCCAGGGTTTGGGCCCCTGGAGCTGGTATTGGGGTCCCCAGGAGTTGGGCCCCTGGAGCTATGGTTCGGGCCCCCAGGAGTTGGGCCCCTGGAGTTGGTGTTGGGGCCCCCAGGGTTTGGGCCCCTGGAGCTGGTGTTGGGGCCCCCAGGGGTTGGGCCCCTGTAGGTATGGTTCGGGCCCCCAGGGGTTCGGCCCCTGGAGTTGGTGTTAGGGCCCCCAGGGGTTGGGCCCCTGGAGCTGGCGTTGGGGCCCCCAGGGTTTGGGCCCCTAGAGCTGATGTTGGTGCCCCCAGGCTTTGGGCCCCTGGAGCTATGGTTCGGTCCCCCAGGGTTTGGGCCCCTGGAGCTGGTGTTGGGGTCCCCAGGAGTTGGGCCCCTAGTGCTGATGTTGGGGCCCCCAGGGGTTGGGCCCCTGGAGCTATGGTTCGGTCCCCCAGGGTTTTGGCCCCTTGAGCTGGTGTTGGGGTCCCCAGGGGTTGGGCCCCTGGAGTTGGTGTTGGGGCCCCCAGCGTTTGGGCCCCTGGAGCTATGGTTCGGTCCCCCAGGGTTTTGGCCCCTTGAGCTGGTGTTGGGGCCCCCAGGCGTTGGGCCCCTTTAGTTGTTGTTGGGGCCCCCAGGGTTTGGACCCCTGGAGCTGGTGTTGGGGCCCCCAGGGGTTGGGCCCCTGGAGTTGGTGTTGGGGCCCCCAGCGTTTGGGCCCCTGGAGCTGGTGTTGGGGCCCCCAGGGGTTGGGCCCCTGGAGCTATGGTTCGGGCCCCCAGGGGTTGGGCCCCTGGAGCTGGTGTTGGGGCCCCCACGGGTTCGAACGCTGGAGTTGGTGGTGGGGCCCCCAGGGTTTGGGCCCCTGGAGCTGGTGCTGGGGCTCCCAGGGTTTGGGCCCCTGGAGTTGGTGTTGGGGCCCCCAGGGTTTGGGCCCCTGGAGCTGGTGTTGGGGACCCCAGGGGTTGGGCCCCTGGAGCTATGGTTCGGGCCCCCAGGGGTTGGGCCCCTGGAGTTGGTGTTGGGGCCCCCAGGGTTTGGGCCCCTGGAGCTGGTGTTGGGGCCTCTAGGGGTTGGGCCCCTGGAGCTATGGTTCGGTCCCCCAGGGGTTGGGCCCCTGGAGTTGGGGTTGGGGCCCCCAGGGTTTGGGCCCCTGGAGCTGGTGTTGGGGCCCCCAGGGGTTGGGCCCCTGGAGCTATGGTTCGGGCCCCCAGGGGATATGCCCCTGGAGCTGGTGTTGGGGCCCCCAGGGGTTGGGCCCCTGGAGCTGGTGTTGGGGCCCCCAGGGTTTGGGCCCCTAGAGCTATGGTTCGGGCCCCCAGGGGTTGGGCCCCTGGAGCTGGTGTTGGGGCCCCAAGGGTTTGGGCCCCTGGAGCTGGTGTTGGGGCCCCTAGGGGTTAGGCCCCTGAAGGTATGGTTCGGGCCCCCAGGGGTTGGGCCCCTGGAGTTGGTGTTGGGGCCCCCAGGGTTTGGGCCCCTGGAGCTGGTGTTGGGGCCCCCAGGGGTTGGGCCCCTGCAGCTACGGTTCGGGCCCCCAGGGGTTGGGCCCCTGGAGCTGCTGTTGGGGCCCCCAAGGGTTGGGCCCCTTGAGTTGCTGTTGGGGCCCCCAGGGTTTGGGCCCCTGGAGCTGGTGTTAGGGCCCCCAGGGGTTGGGCCCCTGGAGTTGGTGTTGGGGCCCCGAGCGTTTGGGCCCCTGGAGCTGGTGTTGGGGCCCCCAGGGGTTGGACCCCTGGAGCTGGTGTTGGGGCCCCCAGGGGTTCGGACCCTGGAGTTGGTGTTGGGGTCCCCAGGGTTTGGGCCCCTGGAGTTGGTGTTGGGGCCCCCAGGGTTTGGGCCCCTGGAGCTGGTGTTGGGGCTCCCAGGGGTTGGGCCCCTGGAGGTATGGTTCGGGCTCCCAGGTGTTGGGCTTCTGGAGTTGGTGTTGGGGCCCCCAGGGTTTGGGCCCCTGGAGCTCGTGTTGGGGCCCCTAGGGGTTGGGCCTCTGGAGCTATGGTTCGGGCCCCCAAGGGTTGGGCCCCTGGAGTTGGGGTTGGGGCCCCCAGGGTTTGGGCCCCTGGAGCTGGTGTTGGGGCCCCCAGGGGTTGGGCCCCTGGAGCTACGGTTCGGGCCCCCAGGGGTTGGGCCCCTGGAGCTGGTGTTGGGGCCCTCAGGGGTTGGGCCCCTGGAGTTGTTGTTGGGGCCCCCAGGGTTTGGGCCCCTGGAGCTGGTGTTAGGGCCCCCAGGGGTTGGGTCCCTGGAGTTGGTGTTGGGGCCCCCAGGGTTTGGGCCCCTGGAGCTGGTGTTGGGGCCTCTAGGGGTTGGGCCCGTGGAGCTATGGTTCGGGTCCCCAGGGGTTGGGCCCCTGGAGTTGGGGTTGGGGACCCCAGGGTTTGGGTCCCTGGAGCTGGTGTTGAGGCCTCCAGGGGTTGGGCCCCTGGAGCTATGGTTCGGGACCCCAGGGGATATGCCCCTGGAGCTGGTGTTGGGGCCCCCAGGGGTTGGGCCCCTGGAGCTGGTGTTGGGGCCCCCAGGGTTTGGGCCCCTAGAGCTATGGTTCGGGCCCCCAGGGGTTGGGCCCCTGGAGCTGGTGTTGGGGCCCCAAGGGTTTGGGCCCCTGGAGCTGGTGTTGGGGCCCCTAGGGGTTAGGCCCCTGGAGGTATGGTTCGGGCCCCCAGGGGTTGGGCCCCTGGAGTTGGTGTTGGGGCCCCCAGGGTTTGGGCACCTGGAGCTGGTGTTGGGGCCCCCGGGGGTTGGGCCCCTGCAGCTACGGTTCGGGCCCCCAGGGGTTGGGCCCCTGGAGCTGGTGTTGGGGCCCCCAGGGGTTGGGCCCCTGGAGTTGTTGTTGGGGCCCCCAGGGTTTGGGCCCCTGGAGCTGGTGTTAGGGCCCCTAGGGGTTGGGCCCCTGGAGTTGGTGTTGGGGCCCCGAGCGTTTGGGCCCCTGGAGCTGGTGTTGGGGCCCCCAGGGGTTTGACCCCTGGAGCTGGTGTTGGGGCCCCCAGGGGTTCGGACCCTGGAGTTGGTGTTGGGGTCCCCAGGGTTTGGGCCCCTGGAGTTGGTGTTGGGGCCCCCAGGGTTTGGGCCCCTGGAGCTGGTGTTGGGGCCCCCAGGGGTTGGGCCCCTGGAGGTATGGTTCGGGCCCCCAGGTGTTGGGCTCCTGGAGTTGGTGTTGGGGCCCCCAGGGTTTGGGCCCCTGGATCTCATGTTCGGGCCCCTAGGGCTTGTTCCTCTGGAGCTATGGTTCGGGCCCCCAGGGGTTGGGCCCCTGGAGTTGGGGTTGGGGCCACCAGGGTTTGGGCCCCTGGAGATGGTGTGGGGGCCCCCAGGGGTTGGGCCCCTAGAACTATGGTTCGGGCCCCCAGGGGTTGGGCCCCTGGAGTTGGTGTTGGGGCCCCCAGGGTTTGGGCCCCTGGAGCTGGTGTTGGGGCCCCCAGCGGTTGGGCCCCTGGAGCTACGGTTCGGGCCCCAGGGGTTGGGCCCCTGGAGCTGGTGTTGGGGCCCTCAGGGGTTGGTCCCCTGCAGTTGTTGTTGGGGCCCCCAGGGTTTGGGCCCCTGGAGCTGGTGTTTGGGCCACCACGGGTTGGGCCCCTGGAGTTGGTGTTGGGGCCCCGAGCGTTTGGGCCCCTGGAGCTGGTGTTGGGGCCCCCAGGGGTTGGGCCCCTGGAGCTATGGTTCGGGCCCCCAGGGGTTGGGCCCCTGGAGCTGGTGTTGGGGCCCCCAGGGGTTGGGACCCTGGAGTTGGTGTTGGGGTCCCCAGGGTTTGGGCCCCTGGAGCTGGTGTTGGGGCCCCCAGGGTTTGGGCCCCTGGAGTTGGTGTTGGGGCCCCCAGGGTTTGGGCCCCTGGAGCTGGTGTTGGGGCCCCCAGGGGTTGGGCCCCTGGAGGTATGGTTCGGGCCCCCAGGTGTTGGGCTCCTGGAGTTGGTGTTGGGGCCCCCAGTGTTTGGGCCCCTGGAGCTCGTGTTGGGGCCCCTAGGGGTTGGGCCTGTGGAGCTATGGTTCGGGCCCCCAGGGGTTGGGCCCCTGGAGTTGGGGTTGGGGCCCCCAGGGTTTGGGCCCCTGGAGCTGGTGTTGGGGCCCCCAGGGGTTGGGCCCCTAGAGCTATGGTTCGGGCTCCCAGGGGTTTGGCCCCTGGAGCTGCTGTTGGGGCTCCCAGGGGTTGGGCACCTGGAGCTGGTGTTGGGGCCCCCAGGGTTTGGGCCCCTGGAGCTATGGTTCGGGCCCCCAGGGGTTGGGCCCCTGGAGCTGGTGTTGGGGCCCCCAGGGGTTGGGCCCCTGGAGCTATGGTTCGGGCCCCCAGGGGTTGGGCCCCTAGAGCTGGTGTTGGGGCCCCCAGGGGTTGGACCCGTAGAGCTGATGTTGGGGCCCCCAGGGGTTGGGCCCCTGGAGCTATGGTTCGGTCCCCCAGGGTTTGGGCCCTTGGAGCTGGTGTTGGGGTCCCCAGGGGTTGGGCCACTGGAGCTATGGTTCGGGCCCCCAGGGGTTGGGCCCCTGGAGTTGGTGTTGGGGCCCCGAGGGTTTGGGACCCTGGAGCTGGTGTTGGGGCCCCCAGGGGTTGGGCCCCTGGAGCTATGGTTTGGGTCCCTAGGGGTTGGGCCCCTGGAGTTGGTGTTGGGGACCCCAGGGGTTGGGCCCCTGCAGTTGTTGTTGGGGCCCCCAGGGTTTGGGCCCCTGGTGCTGGTGTTAGGGCCACCAGGGGTTGGGCCCCTGGAGTTGGTGTTGGGGCCCCGAGCGTTTGGGCCCCTGGAGCTGGTGTTGGGGCCCCCAGGGGTTGGGCCCCTGGAGCTATGGTTCGGGCCCCCAGGGGTTGGGCCCCTGGAGCTGGTGTTGGGGCCCCCAGGGGTTCGGACCCTGGAGTTGGTGTTGGGGTCCCCAGGGTTTGGGCCCCTGGAGCTGGTGTTGGGGCCCCCAGGGTTTGGGCCCCTGGACTTGGTGTTGGGGCCCCCAGGGTTTGGGCCCCTGGAGCTGGTGTTGGGGCCCCCAGGGGTTGGGCCCCTGGAGGTATGGTTCGGGCCCCCAGGTGTTGGGCTCCTGGAGTTGGTGTTGGGGCCCCCAGTGTTTGGGCCCCTGGAGCTCGTGTTGGGGCCCCTAGGGGTTGGGCCTCTGGAGCTATGGTTCGGGCCCCCAGGGGTTGGGCCCCTGGAGTTGGGGTTGGGGCCCCCAGGGTTTGGGCCCCTGGAGCTGGTGTTGGGGCCCCCAGGGGTTGGGCCCCTAGAGCTATGGTTCGGGCTCCCAGGGGTTTAGCCCCTGGAGCTGCTGTTGGGGCTCCCAGGGGTTGGGCACCTGGAGCTGGTGTTGGGGCCCCCAGGGTTTGGGCCCCTGGAGCTATGGTTCGGGCCCCCAGGGGTTGGGCCCCTGGAGCTGGTGTTGGGACCCCCAGGGGTTGGGCCCCTGGAGCTATGGTTCGGGCCCCCAGGGGTTGGGCCCCTAGAGCTGGTGTTGGGGCCCCCAGGGGTTGGACCCGTAGAGCTGATGTTGGGGCCCCCAGGGGTTGGGCCCCTGGAGCTATGGTTCGGTCCCCCAGGGTTTGGGCCCTTGGAGCTGGTGTTGGGGTCCCCAGGGGTTGGGCCACTGGAGCTATGGTTCTGGCCCCCAGGGGTTGGGCCCCTGGAGTTGGTGTTGGGGCCCCGAGGGTTTGGGACCCTGGAGCTGGTGTTGGGGCCCCCAGGGGTTGTGCCCCTGGAGCAATGATTCGGACCCCCAGGGGTTGGGCCCCTGGAGTTGGTGTTGGGGTCCCCAGGGTTTGGGCCCCTGGAGCTGGTGTTGGGGCCCCCAGGGGTTGGGCTCCTGGAGCTATGGTTCGGGCCCCCAGGGGTTGGGCTCCTGGAGCTGGTGTTGGGGCCCCCAGGGGTTGGGCCCCTGGAGCTGGTGTTGGGGCCCCCAGGGTTTGGGCTCCTGGAGTTCGTGTTGGGGCCCCCAGGGTTTGGGCCCCTGGAGCTGGTGTTGGGGCCCCCAGGGTTTGGGCCCCTGGAGGTATGGTTTGGGCCCCCAGGGGTTGGGCCCCTGGAGTTGGTGTTGGGGCCCGCAGGGGTTGGGCCCCTGGAGCTGGTGTTGGGGCCCCCAGGGGTTGGGCCCCTGGAGCTATGGTTCGGGGCCCCAGGGGTTGGGCCACTGGAGCTGGTGTTGGGGCCCCAGGGTTTGGGCCCCTGGAGTTGGTGTTGGGGCCCCCAGGTATTGGGCCCCTGGAGCTATGGTTCGGGCCCCCAGGGGTTGGCCCCTGGAGCTGGTGTTGGGGTCCCCAGGGGTTGGGCCCCTGGAGCTGGTGTTGGGGCCCCCACGGTTTGGGCCCCTCGAGCTGGTGTTGGGGCCCCCAGGGGTTGATCCCCTGGAGCAATGGTTCGGGGTCCCAGGGGTTGGGCCCCTGGAGTTGGTGTTGGGGCCCCCAGGGGTTGGGCCCCTGGAGCTGGTGTTGGGGTCCCCAGAGGTTGGGACCCTGGAGCTGGTGTTGGGGTCCCCAGGGGTTGGGCCCTTAGAGCTGATGTTGGGGCCCCCAGGGGTTGGGCCCCTGGAGCTATGGTTCGGTCCCCCAGGGTTTGGGCCCCTTGAGCTGGTGTTGGGGTCCCCAGGGGTTGGGCCCCTTGAGCTATGGTTCGGGCCCCCAGGGGCTGGGCCCCTGGAGTTGGTGTTGGGGCCCCCAGGGTTTGGGACCCTGGAGCTGGTGTTGGGGCCCCCAGGGGTTGGGCCCCTGGAGCTATGGTTTGGGTCCCTAGGGGTTGGGCCCCTGGAGTTGGTGTTTGGGACCCCAGGGGTTGGGCCCCTGGAGCTGGTGTTGGGGCCCCCATGGGTTGGGCCCTTGGAGCTATGGTTCGGGCCCCCAGGGGTTGGTCCCTTGGAGCTGGTGTTGCGGCCCCCAGGGGTTGGGCCCCTGGGGTTGGTGTTGGGGCCCCCAGGGGTTGGCCTCCTGGAGCTATGGTTCGGGCCCCCAGGGGCTGGGCCTCTGAAGCTGGTGTTGTGGCCCCCAGTGGTTGGGCCCCTGGAGTTGGTGTTGGGGCCCCCACGGTTTGGGCCCCTGGAGCTGGTGTTGGGGCCCCCAGGGTTTGGGACCCTGGAGTTGGTGTTGGGGCCCCCAGGGTTTGGGCCCCTGGAGCTGGTGTTGGAGCCCCCAGGGGTTGGGCCCCTGGAGCTATGGTTCGGGCCCCCAGGGGTTGGGCCCCTGGAGTTGGTGTTGGGGCCCCCAGGGTTTGGGCCCCTGGAACTATGGTTCGGGCCCCCAGGGGTTGGGCCCCTGGAGCTGGTGTTGGGGCCCCCAGGGTTTGGGCCCCTAGAGCTGATGTTGGGGCCCCCAGGGTTTGGGCCCCTGGAGCTATGGTTCGGTCCCCCAGGGTTTGGGCCCCTGGAGCTGGTGTTGGGGCCCCCAGGGGTTGGGCCCCTGGAGCTATGGTTCGGGCCCCCAGGGGTTGGGCCCCTGGAGTTGGTGTTGGGGCCCCCAGGGTTTGGGCCCCTGGAGCTGGTGTTGGGGCCCCCAGGTGTTGTGCCCCTGGAGCTATGGTTCGGACCCCCAGGGGTTGGGCCCCTGGAGTTGGTGTTGGGGTCCCCAGGGTTTGGGCCCCTGGAGCTGGTGTTGGGGCCCCCAGGGGTTGGGCTCCTGGAGCTATGGTTCGGGCCCCCAGGGGTTGGGCCCCTGGAGCTGGTGTTGGGGCCCCCAGGGGTTGGGCCCCTGGAGCTGGTGTTGGGGCCCCCAGGGTTTGGGATCCTGGAGTTCGTGTTGGGGCCCCCAGGGTTTGGGCCCCTGGAGCTGGTGTTGGGGCCCCCAGGGCTTGGGCCCGTGGAGGTATGGTTTGGGCCCCCAGGGGTTGGGCCCCTGGAGTTGGTGTTGGGGCCCGCAGGGGTTGGGCCCCTGGAGCTGGTGTTGGGGCCCCCAGGGGTTGGGCCCCTGGAGCTATGGTTCGGGGCCCCAGGGGTTGGGCCACTGGAGCTCGTGTTGGGGCCCCAGGATTTGGGCCCCTGGAGTTGGTGTTGGGGCCCCCAGGGATTGGGCCCCTGGAGCTATGGTTCGGGCCCCCAGGGGTTGGCCCCTGGAGCTGGTGTTGGGGTCCCCAGGGGTTGGGCCCCTGGAGCTGGTGTTGGGGCCCCCACGGTTTGGGCCCCTCGAGCTGGTGTCGGGGCCCCCAGGGGTTGATCCCCTGGAGCAATGGTTCGGGGTCCCAGGGGTTGGGCCCCTGGAGTTGGTGTTGGGGCCCCCAGGGGTTGGGCCCCTGGAGTATGGTTCGGGCCCCCAGGGGTTGGGCCCCTGGAGCTTGTGTTGGGGCCCCCGGGGTTTGAGCCCCTGGAGTTGGTGTTGGGGACATCAGGGTTTAGGCCCCTGGAGCTGGTGTTGGGGCCCCCAGGGGTTGGGCCCCTGGAGCTATGGTTCGGGCCCCCAGGGGTAGGGCCCCTGGAGTTGGTGTTGGGGCCCCCAGGGTTTGGGCCCCTGGAGCTGGTGTTGGGGCCCCCAGGGTTTGGGCCTCTGGAGCTGGTGTTGGGGTCCCCAGGGGTTGGGCCCTTAGAGCTGATGTTGGGGCCCCCAGGGGTTGGGCCCCTGGAGCTATGGTTCGGGCCCCCAGGGGTTGGGCCCCTGGAGTTGGTGTTGGGGCCCCCAGGGTTTGGGCCCCTGGAGCTGGTGTTGGGACCCCCAGGGGTAGGGCCCCTGGAGTTATGGTTCGGGCCCCCAGGGGTTGGGCCCCTGGAGCTGGTCTTGGGGCCCCCAGGGTTTGGGCCCCTGGAGCTGGTGTTGGGGTCCCCAGGGGTTGGGCCCCCAGAGCTGATGTTGAGGCCCCCAGGGGTTGGGCCCCTGGAGCTATGGTTCGGTCTCCCAGGGTTTGGGCCCCTGGAGCTGGTGTTGGGGAACCCAGGGGTTGGGCCCCTGGAGCTATGGTTCGGGCCCCCAGGGGTTGGGCCCCTGGAGTTGGTGTTGGGGCCCCCAGGGGTTAGGCCCCTGGAGTTGGTGTTGGGGCCCCCAGGGTTTGGGCCCCTGGAGCTGGTGTTGGCGCCCCTAGGGGTTGGGCCCCTGGAGCTATGGTTCGGGCCCCCAGGGGTTGGGCCCCTGGAGTTTGTGTTGTTGCCCCCAGGGTTTGGGCCCCTGGAGCTGGTGTTCGGGCCCCCAGGGGTTGGACCTCTGGAGCTATGGTTCGGTCCCCCAGGGGTTGGGCCCCTGGAGTTGGTGTTGGGGCCCCCAGGGTTTGGGCCCCTGGAGCTGGTGTTGGGGCCCCCAGAGGTTGGGCCCCTGGAGCTATGGTTCGGGCCCCCAGGGGTTGGGCCCCTGGAGCTGGTGTTGGGGCCTCCAGGGTTTCGGCCCCTGGAGCTCGTGTTGGAGCCCCTAGGGGTTGGGCCCCTGGAGCTATGGTTCGGGCCCCCAGGGGTTGGGCCCCTGGAGTTGGTGTTGGGGCCCCAGGGTTTGGGCCCCTGGAGCTGGTGTTCGGGCCCCCAGGGGTTGGACCTCTGGAGCTATGGTTCGGTCCCCCAGGGGTTGGGCCCCTGGAGTTAGTGTTGGGGCCCCCAGGGTTTGATCCCCTGGAGCTGGTGTTGGGGCCCCCAGAGGTTGGGCCCCTGGAGCTATGGTTCGGGTCCCCAGGGGTTGGGAACCTGGAGCTGGTGTTGGGGCCCCCAGGGTTTGGGCCCCTGGAGCTGGTGTTGGGGTCCCCAGGGGTTGGGACCCTAGAGCTGATGTTGGGGCCCCCAGGGTTTGGGCCCCTGGAGCTGGTGTTCGGGCCCCCAGGGGTTGGACCTCTGGAGCTATGGTTCGGTCCCCCAGGGGTTCGGCCCCTGGAGTTGGTGTTGGGGCCCCCAGGGTTTGGGCCCCTGGAGCTGGTGTTGGGGCCCCCAGGGGTTGGGCCCCTGGAGCTATGGTTCGGGCCCCCAGGGGTTAGGCCCCTGGAGCTGGTGTTGAGGCCCCCAGGGGTTGGGCCCCTGGAGCTGGTGTTGGGGCCCCCAGGGTTTGGGCCCCTGGAGCTATGGTTCAGGCCCCCAGGGGTTGGGCCCCTGGAGCTGGTGTAGGGGGCCCCCAGGGGTTGTGCCCCTGGAGCTATGGTTCGGGCCCCCAGGGGTTGGGCCCCTGGAGTTGGTGTTGGGGCCCCCAGGGTTTGGGACCCTGGAGCTGGTGTTGGGGCCCCCAGGGGTTGGGCCCCTGGAGCAATGGTTTGGGTCCCTAGGGGTTGGGACCCTGGAGCTGGTGTTGGGGCCCCCAGGGCTTGGGACCCTGGAGCTGGTGTTGGGGCCCCCAGGGTTTGGGCCCCTGGAGCTATGGTTTGGGCCCCCAGGGGTTGGGCCCCTGGAGCTGGTGTTGAGGCCCCCAGGGGTTGGGCCCCTGGAGCTATGGTTCGGGCCCCCAGGGGTTGGGCCCCTGGAGTTGGTGTTGGGGCCCCCAGGGTTTGGGACCCTGGAGCTGGTGTTGGGGCCCCCAGGGGTTGGGCCCCTGGAGCTATGGTT